>NC_143048.1:36185000-36272500 GCF_057628025.1 Oncorhynchus mykiss
CAAGCAGGGAGCCCAGCCAACAGTGAGTTGCAGTAGACCAGACGGGAGAGGACAAGTGCCTGGATTAGAACCTGTGCCGCTTCCTGCTTCCTGAGGTAGGGTTGTCCCCTACGGATGTTGTACAGCATGAACCTGCAGGAGTGGGTCACCTAATTTCACCTAATGTGATGAGTGTATGTATGACAAGGTCGATGTGAGGATATCCAGGACAGCAAATGATGCTCCAGTCAACATCTTCTTGTTATTGTAGGTCTGAGATCAAAAGAGCCTTACCACATGAATTATATTACACAGAGTGCACCTATAGGTTTAATATCACCTCTTCCTCCCTTCCTGTGACAGTGTTGGGTGGTAACAGAGTATGTACACCAGCCATCAACATGAAAACAAGATTGTCTCTAGACTTTTGGACAGAGCACTCTCTTCCCCTCTCTCACTCTCACATGCACAGCTGTGCTGTTGCAGCTGAGACGGGAAGGTCAGAGAGATGTTTAGAGGTCATATAAAGGTCATATAGGGCTGGAGGAAGTTTAGCATTAGGCTTTTTGACGGAATTGTTGGAATTTATGGGGTTTTGATGTTTTTTGACCTTTTGAACTAGAAACGGGAGGAAAAATGGAGTGGGGGGAGGGGAAGTAAACAGAGTATGGATATGAGTGAGAGAAGGAGAGGAACGGGAACCTATTTTACTGTTCTCCCTTTATGTAAATGAGTTATCACATCACTTATGAACCTTTCTCTGTAACCTGTATCTGTTTATCTGTGTGTGTGTGTGTGTGTGTGTGTGTGTGTGTGTGTGTGTGTGTGTGTGTGTGTGTGTGTGTGTGTGTGTGTGTGTGTGTGTGTGTGTGTGTGTGTGTGTGTGTGTGTGTGTGTGTGTTAACAGGAAAAGAGCAGATATCCCTCAGCTGTATAGCCTTCCTCTGTCTAGTGGGAGGAAAACTCTTCGTAATATTCATTACTGGACGTATCGTGCATCGCCATCTATAGGAATAGCATCAAGTCTTCTCATCTACAGTTAGCATCAAGTGTTCTCATCTACAGTTAGCATCAAGTATTATCATCTACAGTTAGCATCAAGTGTTCTCATCTACAGTTAGCATAAAGTCTTCTCATCTACAGTTAGCATAAAGTGTTCTCATCTACAGTTAGCATCAAGTATTATCATCTACAGTTAGCATAAAGTCTTCTCATCTACAGTTAGCATCAAGTATTCTCATCTACAGTTAGCATCAAGTATTCTCATCTACAGTTAGCATCAAGTATTCTCATCTACAGTTAGCATCAAGTGTTCTCATCTACAGTTAGCATAAAGTCTTCTCATCTACAGTTAGCATCAAGTGTTCTCATCTACAGTTAGTATAAAGTCTTCTCATCTACAGTTAGCATCAAGTGTTCTCATCTACAGTTAGCATCAAGTATTCTCATCTACAGTTAGCATCAAGTGTTCTCATCTACAGTTAGCATCAAGTATTCTCATCTACAGTTAGCATCAAGTATTCTCATCTACAGTTAGCATCAAGTGTTCTCATCTACAGTTAGCATCACGTATTCTCATCTACAGTTAGCATCAAGTATTATCATCTACAGTTAGCATAAAGTCTTCTCATCTACAGTTAGCATCAAGTGTTCTCATCTACAGTTAGCATCAAGTCTTCTCATCTACAGTTAGCATCAAGTATTATCATCTACAGTTAGCATAAAGTCTTCTCATCTACAGTTAGCATCAAGTGTTCTCATCTACAGTTAGCATCAAGTCTTCTCATCTACAGTTAGCATCAAGTATTATCATCTACAGTTAGCATAAAGTCTTCTCATCTACAGTTAGCATAAAGTCTTCTCATCTACAGTTAGCATCAAGTGTTCTCATCTACAGTTAGCATCAAGTATTCTCATCTACAGTTAGCATCAAGTGTTCTCATCTACAGTTAGCATCAAGTATTCTCATCTACAGTTAGCATCAAGTATTATCATCTACAGTTAGCATAAAGTCTTCTCATCTACAGTTAGCATCAAGTGTTCTCATCTACAGTTAGCATCAAGTATTCTCATCTACAGTTAGCATCAAGTATTCTCATCTACAGTTAGCATCAAATATTCTCATCTACAGTTAGCATCAAGTATTATCATCTACAGTTAGCATCAAGTGTTCTCATCTACAGTTAGCATCAAGTATTCTCATCTACAGTTAGTATTCCCACTGTCCCCCTCTTCCTCCCCCTCCCACTGTACCCCCCTTCCTCTCCCCCTCCCACTGTCCCCCCCTTCCTCTCCCCCCACTGTCCCACTCTTCCTCTCCCCCCACGGTTCACCTCTTCCTCTCCCCCCACTCCCCCCTTCCTCTCCCCCTGTCCCCCCTTCCTCTCCCCCTCCCACTGTCCCCCCTTCCTCTCCCCCCACTGTCCCCTTCTTCCTCTCCCCCCACTGTCCCCTTCTTCCTCTCCCCCCCACTGTCCACCTCTTCCCCCCCCCCCCACTATCCACCTCTCCCCCCCCACTGTCCACCTCTTCCTCTCCCCCCACTGTCCCCTTCTTCCTCTCTCCCCCCACTATCCACCTCTTCCCCCACTGTCCACCTCCCCCCCCCCCACTATCCACCTCTTCCCCCACTGTCCACCTCTTCCTCTCCCCCCCACTGTCCACCTCTTCCTCTCCCCCCACCGTCCACCTCTTCCTCTCCCCCCACTTTCCACCTTTTCCTCTCCCCCCACTGTCCACCTCTTCCTCCCCCCTGTCCCCCCTTCCTCTCCCCCCACTGTCCACCTCTTCCTCTCCCCCACTGTCCACCTCTTCCCCCCCCCCACTGTCCACCTCTTCCTCTCCCCCCACTGTCCACCTCTTCCTCCCCCCCACTACCTTCCTCTTCCTCTCCCCCCACTGTCCAACCTCTTCCTCCCCCCCCCCCCTGTCCCCCCTTCCTCTCCCCCCACTGTCCACCTCTTCCTCTCCCCCCACTGTCCACCTCTTCCTCCCCCCCACTATCCACCTCTTCCTCTCCCCCCACTGTCCACCTCTTCCTCCCCCCCACTACCTTCCTCTTCCTCTCCCCCCACTGTCCAACCTCTTCCTCCCCCCCCACTGTCCACCTCTTCCTCTCCCCCCACTGTCCACCTCTTCCTCTCCCCCCACTGTCCACCTCTTCCTCCCCCCCACTATCCACCTCTTCCTCCCCTCCCACTGTCCACCTCTTCCTCCCCCCCACTGTCCACCTCTTCCTCTCCCCCCACTGTCCACCTCTTCCTCCCCCCACTACCTTCCTCTTCCTCTCCCCCCACTGTCCAACCTCTTCCTCCCCCCCCACTGTCCACCTCTTCCTCTCCCCCCACTGTCCACCTCTTCCTCTCCCCCCACTGTCCACCTCTTCCTCCCCCCCACTATCCACCTCTTCCTCTCCCCCCACTGTCCACCTCTTCCTCCCCCCCACTGTCCACCTCTTCCTCTCCCCCCACTTCCCACCTCTGCCTCCCCCCGCCACTGCCTTCCTCTTCCTCTCCCCCCATTGTCCACCTCTTCCTCCCCCCCACTACCTTCCTCTTCCTCTCCACCCATTGTCCACCTCTTCCTCTCCCCCCACTATCCTCCTCTTCCTCTCCCCCCACTGTCCCCCTCTTCCTCTCCTCCCCACTGTCCACCTCTCCCCCCCCCACTGTCCACCTCTTCCTCTCCTCCCTCCTGTTCCTCTTCTCCCCCCCCCCCCCCCAATGTCCCCCTCTTACTCTCTTCCTCCTCACGGTCCCCATTTTCCTCTCCTCCCCACCACTGTCCACCTCTTCCTCTCCCCCCCCACTGTCCACCTCTTCCCCCCCACTGTCCACCTCTTCCTCTCCTCCCCACTGTCCACCTATTCCCCCCCACTGTCCACCTCTTCCTCTCCTCCCCACCACTGTCCACCTCTTCCTCTCCCCCCCACTGTCCACCTCTTCCCCCCCACTGTCCACCTCTTCCTCTCCTCCCCACTGTCCACCTCTTCCTCTCCTCCCCACTGTCCACCTCTTCCCCCCCCACTGTCCACCTCTTCCTCTCCTCCCTCCTGTTCCTCTCCCCCCCCCCCCCCCCCCCCCCCCACAATGTCCCCCTCTTACTCTCTTCCTCCTCACGGTCCCCATTTTCCTCTCCTCCCCACCACTGTCCCCCTCTTCCTCTCCTCCCCCACTGTCCCCCTCTTCCTCTCCCCCCTACTGTCCCCCTCTTCCTCTCCTCCCCCCTTTTTCTCTCCTCCCCACACTGTCCCCCTCTTCCTCTCTCTCATGCAATAACATGCAAATTGATTACTTAAAAATCATACATTGTGATTTTCTGGATTTTTGTTTTAGATTCCGTCTCTCACAGTTGAAGTGTATCTATGATAAAAAATTACAGACCTCTACATGCTTTGTAAGTAGGAAAACCTGCAAAATTCGGCAGTGTATCAAATACTTGTTCTCCCCACTGTATGTGTCTGTGTGTAAATGTATGTATGTATGTATGTATGTATGTATGTATGTGTGTGTGTGTGTGTGTGTGTGTCTGAGACTATCACAGTGTAGGTGCATTTATACGGAGACTTGATTACACACAGGTGGATTGTATTTATCATCATTAGTCATTTAGGTCAACATTGGATCATTCAGAGATCCTCACTGAACTTCTGGAGAGAGTTTGCTGCACTGGAAGTAAAAGGGCTGAATAATTTTGCACGCCCAATTTTTCAGTTTTTGATTTGTTAAAAAAGTTTGAAATATCCAATAAATGTCGTTCCACTTCATGATTGTGTCCCACTTGTTGTTGATTCTTCACAAAAAAATACAGTTTTATATCTTTATGTTTGAAGCCTGAAATGTGGCAAAAGGTCGCAAAGTTCAAGGGGGCCGAATACTTTCGCAAGGCACTGTACATATTACCTCTAACCTGTACCCCTGCACACTGACTCGGTACCGGTAGCCCCTGTATATAGCCTTGTTACTGTTATACTGTATTATTGTGTTACTTTGTATCATTTTTAACTTTAGTTTATTTAACTTTAGTTTATTTGGTAAATATTTTCTTAACTCTTCTTGAAATGCACTGTTGGTTTAAGGGCTTGTAAGGGTTAGGCTTGTAAGTAAGCATTTCACGATAAGGTCTATACTTGTTGAATTCAGCGCATGTGACAAATACAGTGATTTGATTTCTGGACCTTTGCTGGACCTTTGGTATGAGGTTCTTACTGTAGAATGCAGTGGTTTTTGGCCAGGCATAAAGGGACCCATCTCATCCAAAAAGCACATGGAAGCACCTGGATTATCATCAAGACTCTTGGAATAATGTTCAATGGACAGATTATTCAAAAGCATACATTTTGAATTTGGACCAGATATTATACTATTTGGCTCATCTTTGCCTATGACAGGGTGATAGACCATTTTGTCAACATGAAAGAGAGGAGGGTGGCATTGGTGTTTGTCTCCATGTTTCACTACATGTTTTTTCTACTTGCACACACACACACACACACACACACACACACACACACACACACACACACACACACACACACACACACACACACACACACACACACACACACACACACACACACACACACACACACACACACACACACACACACACACACACACACACACACACACACACACACAGGGAAATCAGGACCATGGACAGCCACATCATATTTTGCTTATTAAGTTGATTGGACACATTTCTTGGGGGTGTAAATTAGTTGCCACTGTATTAGACTAAGCAAAGGTGATTTGACGTTGAAATATTGAAGTTGAAATGGCGCTGGAATAGTGGTTCTAAATCAATATTTGTTTAGAATTCCAAAAACGTTAGAAACATTAACTTACTTGACCTGCTGTAGGCCATGTTACATTCAATATGCTTTGTGGACTATACCGGACAGAGGTTGCTCTCCGGTTTTGTGATGAAAAGGTGTGTGTCTTCTTATTGTCTCGGCCTTAGACCTATGTAGCACAATGTCAAGGCATATGAACTAACAGGTTATAGCGCAAACCTCTCTCTCCCTAAAACCCATTCTCTCTTCTTTTCTTTCTCTCTCTTGATCTGCCTCTGTCTCCACCTCCCCCTTTCTTATTATGTTTCTGGCCCTTTTCTGTCTCTGTCCCCTTTTCTGTCTCTGTCCCCTTTTCTGTCTCTGTCCCCTTTTCTGTCTCTGTCCCTTTTCTGTCTCTGTCCCCTTTTCTGTCTCTGTCCCCTTTTCTGTCTTCTCTGTCCCCTTTTCTGTCTCTGTCCCCTTTTCTGTCTCTGTCCCCTTTTCTGTCTCTGTCCCTTTTCTGTCTCTGTCCCCTTTTCTGTCTCTGTCCCCTTTTCTGTCTCTGTCCCCTTTTCTGTCTCTGTCCCCTTTTCTGTCTCTGTCTCTTTTCTGTCTCTGTCCCCTTTTCTGTCTCTGTCCCTTTTCTGTCTCTGTTCCCTTTTCTGTCTCTGTCCCTTTTCTGTCGCTGTTCCCTTTTCTGTCTCTGTCCCTTTTCTGTCTCTGTCCCTTTTCTGTCTCTGTCCCCTTTTCTGTCTCTGTCCCCTTTTCTGTCTCTGTTCCCTTTTCTGTCTCTGTCCCCTTTTCTGTCTCTGTTCCCTTTTCTGTCTCTGTCCCTTTTCTGTCTCTGTCCCTTTTCTGTCTCTGTCCCCTTTTCTGTCTCTGTCCCCTTTTCTGTCTCTGTCCCCTTTTCTGTCTCTGTCCCTTTTCCCTCCCTGTATTTCTCTCTTCTCTCCCCCCACGCCTCTCTCTCGCTCTCTCTCTCCCCACCACGCCTCTCTCTCGCTCTCTCTCTCCCCACCACGCCTCTCTCTCTCTCTTTCCCCCACGCCTCTCTCCCGCTCTCTCCCCATTGCTCTCTCTCGCTCTCTCACTCTCTCCCCCCAAACCTCCCTCTTGCTCTCTCCCCCCATGCCTCTCTCTCGCTCTCTCCCCCCAAGCCTCTCTCTCACTCTCTCTCTCCCCACCACACCTCTCTCACTCTCTCTCTCCCCCACGCCTCTCTCTCGCTCTCTCTCTCCCCCTCATGCCCTTATGACCGAGGCCAGTTCTGCCAGCAGCACTAGATTGCATTAGTACGGATGGCTGAGCACACATACACAAACACACACACACACACACAAACACACACACACACAAACACACACAAACACACACACACACACACACACAGAAACACACACACAAACAAACACACACACAAACACACACACAAACACACACACACACACAAACACACACACAAACAAACACACACACACAAACACACACACACAAACACACACACACACACAAACACACACACACACACAAACACACACACAAACACACACACAAACACAAACACACACACAAACACACACACACACAAACACAAACCCCTTGGTTAATGCAGCCCTATTCCATTCCCTTTGCAGAAAGTGGAGCACATCCATCCAGCCAACTGCACTAATGCAAACCAACACTGATGTGTGTGTTTATGTGTGTGTGTTTATGTGTGTGTTTCATTGCCGCAGAAGCATAAATGACACCCCGTAAATGGTAGAGGTGTGTTAGCACACGGTGTTAACTTCACACACAGCACTGTTTCACAGCAGAACAGATGCTATCTCTGTGGAAAGTGAACAGTATGTGTTTTGAACCCGACCAACCATCATCTGCTCCTTGTCCTGTTAGCTCCTACAACTAAGGACTAGGGTTTAGCTCAGTGGGATAATATGGTCTTGAGACACGGCAACACACTGAGGCACACAAACACGTACACACACACACACACACATAGTAGGCCTAATCCCAGTGTCTCCTGCCAGTCGTTCATAACATATTATATAAAATCAACAAATTGCTAAACAGATGTCACCAAAATAACTATTGTGTTGAGAACAGGATGACCCTGATGCCTCAGTTATGGACAGACACGCATGCACACACACACACACACGCACACATGCACACATGCAAACACGCGCAGGGCACACACACAAGCACGAGCAGGGCACACACACAGCCAGATCGCTGAAGATTGACATCGAAATTGGACGACTGTCCATGTCCTGAGGACATCGGGAAATGCATTCAAAACTGTCCACTAGGGGCAACAGTGAGCGATGTTACCATCAAGTAGGCTTGGGTTTTTCTCATGTGTTGTTGGATGGGCACAATCCCATGACTTCAGATTCTAAGGTTGCATGTTCAATCCCAATGGTTGACACTCATTTTAATTGTAATTTTAATTGTTTTAACCCCAAACCTACACCCTTAACTTTGAAATTTGCCATTTGGAGCAATTTCAAAATATGACATTTGGAGAAACGTGGATAAACGTCAGAATCTGAATTCAAATTGGTAAAATTGCGAGACCTTGATGCACATTTATTTATTTATTTAACCTTTATTTAACTAGCATGAGTGAACGTATGAACGCACACAGGCAGGCTGGGAGGGGCCACCTAGACACTGACACTTCCATCACAATGCGAGATTCTTAATCAACAAAAGCCTTTACGTATCAGAAGATACAGGAGTCTGGTTGCTTAAAGACATTTTTGATTGAGTGTGTTTATGTTTGTCTGTGCATGTCTGTGTGATGTTTTTCACTGCATACGTGTGTGCGCTGCTGATTTGATATAATTGTGTGCATGTGTGTGATGTTTTGATTGTGTTAAATGTAGTGTGACCTTTAATTAATCACACACCAGGCTGCACAGTGCTTGTGTCGGCTGGAGAGGTAAACCAGGCTGCACAGTGCTCGTGTCGGCTGGAGAGGTAAACCAGGCTGCACAGTGCTCGTGTCGGCTGGAGAGGTAAACCAGGCTGCACAGTGCTCGTGTCGGCTGGAGAGGTAAACCAGGCTGCACAGTGCTCTTGTCGGCTGGAGTGGTAAACCAGGCTGCACAGTGCTCCTGTCGGCTGGAGAGGTAAACCAGGCTGCACAGTGCTCGTGTCGGCAGGAGAGGTAAACCAGGCTGAACAGTGCTCCTATCGGCTAGAGAGGTAAACCAGGCTGCACAGTGCTCGTGTCGGCTGGAGTGGTAAACCAGGCTGCACAGTGCTCCTGTCGGCTGGAGAGGTAAACCAGGCTGCACAGTGCTCGTATCGGTTGGAGAGGTAAACCAGGCTGCACAGTGCTCGTGTCGGTTGGAGAGGTAAACCAGGCTGCACAGTGCTCCTGTCGGCTGGAGAGGTAAACCAGGCTGCACAGTGCTCCTGTCGGCTGGAGAGGTAAATCAGGCTGCACAGTGCTCCTGTCGGCTGGAGAGGTAAACCAATCTAACAACTGAAACAACAACACATCCAATAACCCTCACATGCAGAAGCGAGGACACACACACACCCATGCACATGCGCTCACACAAACATGCGCACACACACACACACACACACACACACACACACACACACACACACACACACACACACACACACACACACACACACACACACACACACACACACACACACACACACACACACACACACACACACACACAGAGACACACACACAGACACACACACACACACACACACAATAACCCTGGGACAGAGCCAGCTGTTTAATAGAGGAAGCAAACAGAATAATATGTTGAGACAGACACAGAGGTCACCTCTGCTATCACTTCTATCCAATCAAGATTAGTAAGTAGAAGTAAGGAGGGATGAAAGGAAGGTAGCTATGCTATTTCTTGCTCGTTCTGATATCTCTTCATTATTATTATTTATTGTGTGGTTATTGTATTGTTACTAGATAGTACTGCACTGTTGGAGATACTCACATAAGCATTTCGCTGCACCTGCAATAACATCTGCAAATCTTTTTATTTCATCAAAAGTGTTTTGTATTGTGTCATTTAATGACCTGTCAGAAACCAGACCCAGCTAAGCCTGTCTGTCTGGTGTATAACCATGTTACCCCTGTTAAAGGGGCAATCTGCAGTTTTTTAAAAAGCACACCCCGTCACTGTTTTGGTAAACAGCTGAAAGATGGGGTTAACCACTGGGCTAGCACAGAGAGAGGAACCTGAGTTAACCACTGGGCTAGCACAGAGAGAGGAACCTGAGTTAACCACTGGGCTAGCACAGAGAGAGGAACCTGAGTTAACCACTGGGCTAGCACAGAGAGAGGAACCTGAGTTAACCACTGGGCTAGCACAGAGAGAGGACCCTGAGTTAACCACTGGGCTAGCACAGAGAGAGGAACCTGAGTTAACCACTGGGCTAGCACAGAGAGAGGAACCTGAGTTAACCACTGGCAGAGCATAGAGAGAGGAGGCCTGAGTTAACCACAGGGCTAGCACAGAGAGAGGAACCTGAGTTAACCACTGGGCTAGCACAGAGAGAGGAACCTGAGTTAACCACTGGGCTAGCACAGAGAAAGGACCCTGAGTTAACCACTGGCAGAGCATAGAGAGAGGAGGCCTGAGTTAACCACAGGGCTAGCACAGAGAGAGGAACCTGAGTTAACCACTGGGCTAGCACAGAGAGAGGACCCTGAGTTAACCACAGGGCTAGCACAGAGAGAGGAACCTGAGTTAACCACTGGGCTAGCACAGAGAGAGGAACCTGAGTTAACCACTGGCAGAGCATAGAGAGAGGAGGCCTGAGTTAACCACAGGGCTAGCACAGAGAGAGGAACCTGAGTTAACCACTGGGCTAGCACAGAGAGAGGAGGCCTGAGTTAACCACTGGGCTAGCACAGAGAGAGGAACCTGAGTAAACCACTGGGCTAGCACAGAGAGAGGAACCTGAGTTAACCACTGGGCTAGCACAGAGAGAGGAGGCCTGACTTAACCACTGGGCTAGCACAGAGAGGATTGAGAGGTGTGTGTATGTGTGTGTTTGTGTGTGTACTTGTGTGTTTGTGTGTGTACGTGTGTGTGAGGGTTGCAGTTACAGGAGGTAGAGGGTACTCAAGTGTGTAGAGGGCCAGTGTCATCTCTTTGCATGAAGGCCCTTCTTTTACATCCCTGCATTCTGAAGGGTGTTTTCTGTGTTTGTGTGTCAGTCTGTGCATACAATTCAGCTGAGATGTAGTGTTTAACAGGCTAGTCATGATACGCCCTTTTTCAATGAAAATATTCTGGGGGTTGTGAAGTGTTGGAAGTAGGGAACAAACCCCCAGTTTGATGAGCTGGTTGGATCATTTTATTAATTATTCCTCATACAACCCTGCCCTAGACACGTGCTCCCCCTTATCTACCTCTCTATCATATAAATACCCACATTTTCCCTTTATAGACAGAGAGAAAATGGAGAGAGAAAATAATGAGAGAGAGACAGAGACAGACAGAGACAGAGACAACGAGAGAGACAAAGAGGGACAGAGAGAGAGAGAGAGAGAGAATTAGTAGCAGTCTGGCTGCTTTGTTAAAAGCCCTGCTGGCTTCCAAACACAAGCTCCTAATGGCCCACTAAATGTCTCTGACCAAAATAGACACACAGCCAGATGGAGACAGAGGGGGAGAGAGAGTAAGGGGGGGGAGACAGGGTGAGATGAGAGAGACAGAGAGAGCATGCTCACACCCAGTGGACGTGTACACGCACACGGATACTGTTGAGACAGAAGAGGGTGAGATGAGGAAGGAAAAACAGTGATAAAACACACAGATGGCAGCAACAGGAAGAGAGAGAGAGAGAGAGAGAGAGAGAGAGAGAGAGGGGTAAGGAGGGGAGAGGGAGAGGGAGAGGGGAAGAGAGGGAGAGAGAGAGAGAGGGAGAGAGGTAAGGAGGGAAAGAGAGAGAGAGGTAAGGAGGGGGAGAGAGAGAGGGAGAGGGAGAGGGGAAGAGTGGGAGAGAGAGAGAGGGGGAGAGAGAAAGAGGGAGAGAGAGAGAGAGGTAAGGAGGGAGAGAGAGAGAGGTAAGGAGGGAGAGAGAGAGGGGTAAGGAGGAGGAGAGAGAGAGGGAGAGGGGAAGAGAGGGAGAGAGAGAGGGAGGGAGAGGTAAGTAGGGACAGAGAGGGGGGGAGAGAGAGAAATAAGTAAGGAGGGAGAGAGAAAGAGGGAGAGAGAGAGGAAGAGAGACAGGGAGAGAGAGGTAAGGAGGGAGAGAGAAAGAGGGAGAGAGAAAGAGGGAGAGCGAGAGGGAGAGATAACGAGGGAGAGAGAATGAGGGAGAGAGAGAGAGGGAGAGAGAGGTAAGGAGGGAGAGAGAAAGAGGGAGAGAGAGAGAGAGGAAGAGAGAGAGGGAGAGAGAGAGGGAAAGAGAAAGAGGGAAAGAGAGAGAGGAGGAGAGAGAGAGGGAGAGAGAGAGGGAAAGAGAAAGAGGGAGAGCGAGAGAGGAAGAGAGAGAGGGAGAGAGAGGTAAGGAGGGAGAGAGAAAGAGGGAGAGAGAGAGGAAGAGAGAGAGGGAGAGAGAGAGGGAGAGAGAAAGAGGGAGAGAGCGAGGAAGAGGTAATTAGGGAGAGAGAGAGAGGGAGAGAGGGAAAGAGAAAGGAAGAGAGGGACAGAGAGGGAGAGAGAGGGAGAGAGAGGTAAGGAGGAAGAGAGAAAGAGAGAGAGGAAGAGAGAGAGGGAGAGAGGATGAGAGAGAGAGAGAAAGAGGGAGAGAGAGAGACTGTTGTCCCATTGGCAATTTGATTCTCATTTTTATTTATTTTTTATATTGTAAATATCCAAAATAAGCTTTGGCAATATGTACATTGTTACATCATAACAATAAAGCAAATTGAATTGAATTGAATTGAGAGAGGATGGGAGAGAGGGAGAGAGAGAGGGCGAGAGAGAGGAAGAGAGAGAGGGAGAGAGAGGTAAGGAGGGAAATGACAGGATTATGACCAGAAACACAATGAACGTCAGAAGAAAAGGATGAAGGTTAATTAATTTATGATGGCACACCCTTATTCCATAGGAATCTATTTTGACATGTTCCCTTACGTTAACATGACCACCTGAGACTGGAAGGTAGAGACAACATGATGGAGAGATAAGAGGGTTGTTCTTTAGGATGAAAAATGATCGTCTGTATCCCAATAAATCTCTCCAGCGCAGTCGGAGGAGTATATTATTATCACACCTTTCTCCACTTCATCACCAGTCATTTCCCTCTCACCCCTTTGCTTCCTGTCAAAATAGAGTTATTCTGGAGCCCAGAGACAGGGGCCAGGTAGAGTGGGGGAGAGACAGGGGCCAGGTAGAGCGGGGGAGAGATAGGGGAGAGATAGAGCGGGGAAGAGATAGGGGAGAGGTGGAGTGGGGGAGAGACAGGGGCCAGGTAGAGCTGGGGAGAGGTAGAGCGGGGGAGAGATAGGGGAGAGATAGAGATAGGGGAGAGGTAGAGCGGAGGAGAGACAGGGGCCAGGTAGAGCGGGGGAGAGAGAGGGGAGAGGTAGAGCGGGGGAGAGATAGGGGAGAGATAGAGATAGGGGAGAGGTAGAGCGGGGGAGAGACAGGGGCCAGGTAGAGCGGGGGAGAGAGAGGGGAGAGGTAGAGCGGGGGAGAGATAGGGGAGAGATAGAGATAGGGGAGAGGTAGAGCGGAGGAGAGACAGGGGCCAGGTAGAGCGGGGGAGAGAGAGGGGAGAGGTAGAGCGGGGGAGAGCTAGGGGGAGAGATAGAGTTAGGGGAGAGGTAGAGCGGGGGAGAGATAAGGGAGAGGTAGAGTGGGGGAGAGGCAGGGGCTAGGTAGAGCGGGGGAGAGATAAGGGAGAGGTAGAGTGAGGGAGAGATAGGGGAGAGGGCGAGCGGGGGAGAGATAAGGGAGAGGTAGAGCGGGGGTGAGGTAGAGCGGGGGAGAGATAGAGTGAGGGAGAGATAGAGTCCAGGTAGAGCGAGGGAGAGATAGGGGAGAGGTAGAGCGGGGGAGAGATAGGGGAGAGGTAGAGCGGGGGAGAGATAGGGGCGAGGTAGAGCGGGGGAGAGATAGGGGAGGGGTAGAGCGGGGGAGAGATAGGGGCGAGGTAGAGCGGGGGGAGACAGGGGCAAGGTAGAGTGGGGGAGAGATAGGGGCCAGGTAGAGCGGGGGATAGATAGGGGCGAGGTAGAGCGGGGGAGAGATAGGTGCCAGGTAGAGTGGGGAAGAGACAGGGGAGAGGTAGAGTGAGGGAGAGATAGGGGAGAGGGCGAGCGGGGGAGAGATAGGGGAGGGGTAGAGCGGGGGAGAGATAGGGGCGAGGTAGAGCGGGGGAGAGATAGGTGCCAGGTAGAGCGGGGGAGAGATAGGGGCCATGTAGAGCGGGGGGGAGATAGGGGTTAATAGAGCGGGGGAGAGATAGGGGCCAGGTGAGGGAGAGATAGGGGAGCGGGGGAGTGATATTGGAGAGGTAGAGCGGGGGAGAGGTAGAGCGGGGGAGAGATAGAGACCATGTAGAGCGGGGGAGAGATAGGGGAGAGGTAGAGTGGGGGAGAGATAAGGGAGAGGTAGAGTGGGGGAGAGACAGGGGCGAGGTAGAGCGGGGGAGAGATAAGGGAGAGGTAGAGTGGGGGAGAGATAGGGGAGAGGTAGAGCGGGGGAGAGATAAGGGAGAGGTAGAGTGGGGGAGAGACAGGGGCAAGGTAGAGCGGGGGAGAGATAAGGGAGAGGAAGAGTGAGGGAGAGATAGGGGAGAGGGCGAGCGGGGGAGAGATAGGGGAGAGGTAGAGCGGGGGAGAGGTAGAGCGGGGGAGAGATAAGGGAGAGGTAGAGCGGGGAGAGATAAGGGAGAGGTGGAGCGGGGGAGAGGTAGAGCGGGGGAGAGATAAGGGAGAGGTAGAGCGGGGAGAGATAAGGGAGAGGTAGAGTGAGGGAGAGATAGAGGCCAGGTAGAGCGGGGGAGAGATAGGGAAGAGGTAGAGCGGGGTGAGATAAGGGAGAGGTAGAGTGAGGGAGAGATAGGGGAGAGGTAGAGTGGGGGAGAGATAGGGGAGAGGTAGAGTGAGGGAGAGATAGGGGAGTGGGCAAGCGAGGGAGAGATACTGGAGATGTAGAGCTGGGGAGAGGTAGAGTGAGGGAGAGATAGGGGCGAGGTAGAGCGGGCGAGAGATAGGGGAGAGGTGGAGCGGGGGAGAGATAGGGGTCAGGTAGAGCGGGGGAGAGATAGGGGCCAGGTAGAGTGAGGGAGAGATAGGGGAGAGGGCGAGCGGGGGAATGATAGGGGAGAGGTAGAGCGGGGGAGAGATAGAGTGAGGGAGAGATAGAGGCCATGTAGAGCGGGGGAGAGATAGGGGAGAGGTAGAGCGGGGGAGAGATAAGGGAGAGGTAGAGTGGGGGAGAGACAGGGGCGAGGTAGAGCGGGGGAGAGATAAGGGAGAGGTAGAGTGAGGGAGAGATAGAGGCCAGGTAGAGCGAGGGAGAGATAGGGGAGAGGTAGAGCGGGGTGAGATAAGGGAGAGGTAGAGTGAGGGAGAGATAGGGGAGAGGTAGAGTGGGGGAGAGATAGGGGAGAGGTAGAGTGAGGGAGAGATAGGGGAGAGGTAGAGTGAGGGAGAGATAGGGGAGATCTAGAGCGGGGGAGAGGTAGCGTGAGGGAGAGATAGGGGCCAGGTAGAGCGGGCGAGAGATAGGGGAGAGGTGGAGCGGGGGAGAGATAGGGGAGAGGGCATGTGGGGGAGAGATAGAGGAAGTGAGAAAAGAAAGTGGGAGAGACTGATGAGTGGAGGGAAAGTGAGGGAGAGATGAATGACAATGAAATCCATTTATCTTCCCTGTCATTAGCCCTATGCGAGCAGTCTGAATGTACTTGATTGGCTAAAGTAGCTGCAACATTTGCATCTTTCCCATCAGATGACACATCAGTGATGAGTAGAGTAGTATTTCTCTCTCCCTCTCTCTAGTGTCTGTAATGTGCAACAGTTGTACAATCCATGTGTGCAAGGCTCTTAAAGACTTACCCACAAAGACTCACATCTGTAGCCGCTCCAAAAGGTCATTCTAACATGTATTGACTCCGGGGTGTGAGGTAGAATCATGTGGAATGGAAGAACCCCACAGTACTGTCATATGGAGAACATCACAGTAATGTCATATAGAGAACCACACAGTACTGTCATATGGAGAACCACACTGTACTGTCATATCGAGAACCACACAGTACTGACATATTAAGAACCACACAGTAATGTCATATTAAGAACCACACAGTACTGTCATATGGAGAACCACACAGTAATGTGATATTAAGAACCACACAGTAATGTCATATTAAGAACCACACAGTACTGTCATATGGAGAACCACACCGTACTGTCATATGGAGAACCACACAGTACTGTCATATGGAGAACCACACAGTACTGCCATATAAAGAACCACACAAAACTGAAAAAGCATGTGCGAACAAGGAGGCCAACAAACCTGACTCAGTTACACCAGCTCTGTCAGGAGGAATGGGCCAAAATTCACCCAACTTATTGTGGGAAGCTTGTGGAAGGCAACCCAAAATGTTTGACCCAAGTTGAACAATTTAATGACAATGCTACCAAATACGATTTGAGTGTATGTAAACTTCTGACCAACTGGGAATGTGATGAAAGAAATAAAAGCTGAAATAAAACATTCTCTCTTCTATTATTCTGTTATTTCACATTCTTAAAATAAAGTGGTGATCCTAACTGACGTAAAACAGGGAATTTTTGCTTGGATTAAATGTCAGGAATTGTGAATTACTGAGTTTAAATGTATTTGGCTAAGGTGTATGTAAACTTTCGACTTCAACTGTATATCTTCAAACTAGTGTGGATGAAAGAAAGGAGATGAGGAAAAGAGACAAGGAAAGGAGGTCACTTTGATCCACTCTAAAGCCTTGGTGTGAGAGGCACTGAGAGCATCCTTGGTAAAGCTCTCCAGTATTTCCTAGAAAAACACTTTACAAATGCTTTCAAGGTTACATTGTTGGAGAATTCAAAGACAGAGTGCCAGGGTACATGTTTGTGTGCATGCTAAGATCCCAATCACAAAGAGACAGAGATGGATTGCAATGTGCAGTATTAGCCGCCAACAAGACCTTGCTAATCTGTTGTTCGTGGCTCTGAAATGCAATAGGGATAACATTTGCTTTAGGGGGTAATGCTAAAGCTAACTGATGAAATTGGTGCAGGACAGCATTATCTTTAGTGGATAATGCTAAAGCTAACTGATTAAATTGAAGCAGGATAGCATTAGCATTAGTGGGAAACATTGAAGCTAACCGATTAAAATGAAGTGGGATAGTGTTAGCTATAGCTGCTAAAGAGACCCTACTAAGCTGCCGTTAGTGGGATTGGAACGGTGTTTGAGTTGCTGCCACATAGAAGATTACTATAAACCACATGCTGCTTATGTAATGAATACTAAGGGAGAAAAATGTGTAGATTCACGTGCCGAGCGCGGCAGATGTTTATTGAGGCAGGAATCGTGGTCGCAGGCAATGGTCAAACACAGGTAGGCAGTCAAAAACAAACAATATCTCGCAACCATGCAAACAGAAACAACTGAACTAAATAGGGAGCTGATGAGACCAGGAGAGTGTCTATTTTACAATAATCTCTGATAGATAGTGTGTTCGATACACAGAAAAGAGCAGGAAATGGTTGGATTGACAGAAAATAGCAGGAGATGGATGGATTCACAGAAGAGAGTAGGAGATGGTTGGATTCACAGAAAATAGCAGGAGATGGTTGGATTCACAGAAAAGAGCAGTAGATGGTTGGATTCACAGAAAAGAGCAGTAGATGGTTGGATTCACAGAAAAGAGCAGGAGATGGTTGGATTCACAGAAAAGAGTAGGAGATGGTTGGATTCACAGAAAATAGCAGGAGATGGTTGGATTCACAGAAAAGAGCAGTAGATGGTTGGATTCACAGAAAAGAGCAGGAGATGGTTGGATTCACAGAAAAGAGTAGGAGATGGTTGGATTCACAGAAAATAGCAGGAGATGGTTGGATTCACAGAAAAGAGCAGGAGATGGTTGGATTCACAGAAAAGAGCAGTAGATGGTTGGATTCACAGAAAAGAGCAGTAGATGGTTGGATTCACAGAAAAGAGTAGGAGATGGTTGGATTCACAGAAAAGAGCAGGAGATGGTTGGATTCACAGAAAAGAGCAGAAGATGGATGGATTCACAGAAAAGAGCAGGAGATGGTTGGATTCACAGAAAAGAGCAGGAGATGGTTGGATTCACAGAAAAGAGCAGTAGATGGTTGGATTCACAGAAAAGAGCAGGAGATGGTTGGATTCACAGAAAAGAGCAGGAGATGGTTGGATACTCTTGAGCTTTCTTTACTCTTCCTGCTCTCATCTCCTTCCCTGCATAACCACTGGACCCTGCTCACCTCGAAGGTCCACACATCCTCTTCCTCCAGGTGCATTGTGGTCCGGCGACGTACCTTGTAATCTGCGATTGGCTCAGGTGAGAGGTGAAACTCTGCCCAAGATTATAAACTGAGTGATTCAAGCCATGAATGCTGATTGGCTGACATCCGTGGTATATCAGACGACAAACCATTCCTTTTTACTGCTCCAATAATGTTGGTAACCAGTTTATAACAGCAATAAGGTACCTTGGGGGTTTGTGGTATATGGCCAATATACCACAGCTAAGGGCTGTATTCAGGCACTCCGCGTTCCGTCGCTCATAAGAACAGCCCTTAGTCGTGGTATATTGGCCAAATACCACACTCCCTAGGGCCTTAATGCTTTAATTCTACAGTGCCTTCAGAAAGTATTCACACCCATTGACTTTTTACAAAAATGTTTGTGCTACAGCTTGCATTTATATTGATTAAACTGACAATGTGTTACTGGCCTACACACAATACCCATAATGTAAAAGTGGAATTATGTTTATTAATCAATTAAAAATGAAAAGCTGAAATGTCTTGAGTTAATAGGTATTCAACCCCTTTGTTATGGCAAGCGTCAATAAGTTCAGGAGTAAAATGTGCTTAACAATTCACATCAAAAATAGTGTTTAACATGATTTTTGAATGACTACCTCAACTCTGTACCCCACACATACAATTATCTGTAAGGTCCCTCAGTCCAGCAGTGAATTTCAAACACAGATTCAAAGACCAGGGAGGTTTTCCAATGACTCCAAAGAAGGGCACCTATTGGTAGATGGGTAAAGAAAAGCTGACATTGAACATCCATTTGAGCACAGTGAAGTTATTAACTACACTTTGGATGGTGTATCGATACACCCAATCACTACAAAGATACAGGCAACTTTCCTAACTCAGTTGCCAGAGAGGAAGGAAACCGCTCAGGGATTTCACCATGAGGCCAATGGTGACTTTAAAACAGTTACAAGGTTGAATGGTTGTGATAGGAGAAAAGTGAGTATGGAACAACAACATTGTAGTTACTCCACAATACTAAACTAAATGACAGAGTGAGAAGAAGGAAGCCTGTACAGAATAAACATATTCCAAAACATGCATCCTATTTGCAATAAGGCACTAAAGTAAAACTGCAAAAAACGTGGCAATAAATGAACTTTACAGTGCATTGGGAAAGTATTGAGACCCCTTGACTTTTTCCACGTTACAGCATTATTAAAAAATTGATTCAATTGGCTTTTCCCTCATCAATCTACACACAATACACCATAATGACAAAGCAAAAACAGGTTTAGACAAATGTAGCGAAATGCTTGTGCTTCTAGTTCCGACAGTGCAGCAATAGCCAACATGTAATCTAACAATTCCACAACAACTACCTAATACACACAAATCTAAGTAAATGGAATGGAATATGAAAATATACATATAACTACAGTGGGGAGAACAAATATTTGATACACTGCCGATTTTGCAGGTTTTCCTACTTACAAAGCATGTAGAGGTCTGCAATTTTTATCATAGGTACACTTCAACTGTGAGAGACGGCATCTAAAACAAAAATCCAGAAAATCACATTGTATGATTTTTAATATAATAATTTAATATATTTGTAATATATTAGCATTTTATTGCATGACATAAGTATTTGATACATTAGAAAAGCAGAACTTAATATTTGGTACACAAACCTTTGTTTGCAATTACAGAGATCATACGTTTCCTGTAGTTCTTGACCAGGTTTGCACACACTGCAGCAGGGATTTTGGCCCACTCCTCCATACAGACCTTCTCCAGATCCTTCAGGTTTCGGGGCTGTCGCTGGGCAATACGGACTTCCAGCTCCCTCCAAAGACTTTCTATTGGGTTCAGGTCTGGAGACTGGCTAGGCCACTCCAGGACCATGAGATGCTTCTTACGGAGCCACTCCTTAGTTGCCCTGGCTGTGTGTTTCGGGTCGTTGTTGCTGGAAGACCCAGCCACGACCCATCTTCAATGCTCTTACTGAGGGAAGGAGGTTGTTGGCCAAGATCTTGCGATACATGGCCCCATCCATCCTCCCCTCAATACGGTGCAGTCGTCCTGTCCCCTTTTCAGAAAAGCATCCCCAAAGAATGATGTTTCCACCTCCATGCTTCACGGCTGGGATGGTGTCCTTGGGGTTGTACTCATCCTTCTTCTTCCTCCAAACACGGCGAGTGGAGTTTATACCAAAAAAGCTCTAATTTTGTCTCATCAGACCACATGACCTTCTCCCATTCCTCTTCTGGATCATCCAGATGGTCATTGGCAAACTTCAGAAGGGCCTGGACATGTGCTGGCTTGAGCAGGGGGACCTTGCGTGCGCTGCAGGATTTTAATCCATGACGGCGTAGTGTGTTACTAATGGTTTTCTTTTAGACTGTGGTCCCGGCTCTCTTCAGGTCATTGACCAGGTCCTGCCGTGTAGTTCTGGGCTGATCCCTCACCTTCCTCATGATCATTGATGCCCCACGAGGTGAGATCTTGCATGGAGCCGCAGACCGAGGGTGATTGACCGTCAACTTGAACTTCTTCCATTTTCTAATAATTGCGCAAACAGTTGTTGCCTTCTCACCAAGCTGCTTGCCTATTGTCCTGTAGCCCATCCCAGCCTTGTGCAGGTCTACAATTTTATCCCTGATGTCCTTACAAGGCTTGGCTATTGTGGAGAGATTGGAGTCTGTTTGATTGAGTGTGTGGACAGGTGTCTTTTATACAGGTAACGAGTTCAAACAGGTGCAGTTAATACAGGTAATGAGTGGAGAACAGGAGGGATTTTTAAAGAAAAACTAACAGGTCTGTGAGAGCCGGAATTCTTACTGGTTGGTAGGTGATCAAATACTTATGTCATGCAATAAAATGCCAATTAATTACTTAAAAATCATACAATGTGATTTTCTGGATTTTTGTTTTCCGTCTCTCACAGTTGAAGTGTACCTATGATAAAAATTACAGACCTCTACATGCTTTGTAAGTAGGAAAACCTGCAAAATTGGCAGTGTATGAAATACTTGTTCTCCCCACTATAAGTGTATGTAAACTTCCGCCTTCAACTGTATGTAAATGAGTTATTTCTGTATTTCATTTTCAATAAATTTGCCAACATTTCTAAAAACATGTTTTCACTTTGTCATTATGGGGTATTGTGTGTAGACGGGTGAGATTTTGTTTTTTTTAATCAATTTTGAATTCAGGCTGTAACAACAAAATGCATTATTTCTGAAGGCACTGCATGTACAGAGTAATCATTTTAATGGTGAACAGCCATTGGTCTACCCATAAGGCATTCAAAATCATCACTTATCAGGCTGAACACTTCCTCTGTCCCAGGCAATGACACAGGGTTGTGTGTGTGATGATCATGATGTGTGTGTACATTGTCCAGACATTGATACAGGGTTCTATTTGTGAGGGTTTGGATGGATCTCTGTAGTCCAGACATTCATACAGGGTTCTATTTGTGAGGGTGTGGATGGATCTCTGTAGTCCAGACATTGATACAGGGTTCTATTTGTGAGGGTGTGGATGGATCTCTGTAGTGCAGACATTGACACAGGGTTCTGTGTGTGTGAGGGACTTTGAGTGTGTGTGGATGCGTCTCTGAAGTCAAACAAACCTTGTTACATGAAGGCAATCCACAGTAACAGAATTACAAGTTATGTCACTATGGCAACAGGAAAGCTCTAAGATTAGTCAACAGCGATGATATCAGTACTTGATGTCCTTGTGCCGCTCTGTCAATCTGACATTTCGACTGAGCAGCCTAATTATCAAATCAAATCAAAGTTTATTTACAACGTGTGCCAAATACAACAGGTACAACCTTACAGTGAAATGCTTACTTACAGGCTCTAACCAATAGTGCAAAAAAGGTATTAGGTGAACAATAGGAAAGTAAAGAAATAAAACAACAGTAAAAATACAGGCTATAACAGTAGAGAGGCTACATACAGACACCGGTTAGTCAGGGTGATTGAGGTAGCATTTACATGAAGATATGGTTAAAGTGACTATGCATATATGATAAAAAGAGAGTAGCAGCACCGTAAAAGAGGGGTTGGTGGGACACAATGCAGATAGCCCGGTTAGCCAATGTGCGGGAGCACTGGTTGGTCGGCCGATTGATGTAGTATGTACATGAATGTATAGTTAATGTGACTATGCATATGTGATAAACAGAGAGTAGCAGCAGTGTAAAAATAGGGGTTGTGGGGGCACACAATGCAAACAGTCCGGGTAGCCGTTTGATTAGATGTTCAGGAGTCTTATGGCTTGGGGGTAAAAGCTGTTGAGAAGCCTTTTTGTCCTAGACTTGGCACTCCGGTACTGCTTGTCATGCGGTAGTAGAGAGAACAGTGTATAACTGGGGTGGCTGGGGCCTTTGACAATTTGTAGGTCCTTCCTCTGACACCGCCTGGTGTAGAGGTCCTGCATGGCAGGCAGCTTAGCCCCGGTGATGTACTGGCCCGTACGCACTACCCTCTCTAGTGCCTTGCGGTCGGAGGCCGAGCAATTGCCGTACCAGGCAGTGATGCAACCAGTCAGGAAGCTCTCAATGTTGCAGCTGTAGAACATTTTGAGGATCTCAGGACCCATGCCAAATCTTTTTAGTTTCCTGAGGGGGAATAGGCTTTGTCGTGCCCTCTTCATGACTGTCTTGGTGTGTTTGGACCATTCTAGTTTGTTGTTGATGTGGATACCAAGGAACTTGAAGCTCTCAACCTGCTTCACTACTGCCCCGTCGATGAGAATGCTCGGTCCTCTTTTTCCTGTAGTCCACAATCAATTAATGTGGGTTTGAGTGTGTGACTGTGCGTGTGTGGGGGAGGTTCCTGCTCCTGCATGTGATGTCTATGAGTCAGTGTGCAAGTCTAGCATGTGTATTATATATCACTGTCACGGTCGTCCTCCTCTTCGTCTGAAGAGGAGAGGCGAGATGGATCAGAGGACCAATATGCGGCGTGGTAAGTGTCCATGGTAAAATCTTTAATAAAGAAAGACTGAACACTATACAAGAGAGTAACAAAAACAATAACCCAAATTCGACCGTGACGCTACAAAACGAGACCTGTGCTGAAACAAGCCACTAACATAGACAATCACCCACAAACAAACAGTGCAACCCAGGCTACCTAAGTATGATTCTCAATCAGAGACAACTAATGACACCTGCCTCTGATTGAGAACCATACTAGGCCGAAAACATAGAAATGCCCCAAAACATAGAAAAACAAACATAGACTGCCCACCCAACTCACGCCCTGACCATACTAAATAAATACAACACAAAGGAAATAAAGGTCAGAACGTGACAATCACCATGGATGTGAGAGTGATGTACAGTGGGGCAAAAAAGTATTTAGTCAGCCACCAATTGTGCAAGTTCTCCCACTTAAAAAAGATGAGAGAGGCCTGTAATTTTCAACATAGGTACACTTCAACTATGACAGACAAAATGAGAAAAAAAAATCCAGAAAATCACATTGTAGGATTTTTTATGAATTTATTTGCAAATGGGATTTGCTCACCGTTCTTGTGATCATTTTGACCCCACGGGGTGAGATCTTGTGTGGAGCCCCAGATCGAGGGAGATTATCAGTAGTCTTGTATGTCTTCCATTTCCTAATAATTGCTCCCACAGTTGATTTCTTCAAACCAAGCTGCTTACCTATTGCAGATTCAGTCTTCCCAGCCTGGTGCAGGTCTACAATTTTGTTTCTGGTGTCCTTTGACAGCTCTTTGGTCTTGGCCATAGTGGAGTTTGGAGTGTGACTGTTTGAGGTTGTGGACAGGTGTCTTTTATACTGATAACAAGTTCAAACAGGTGCCATTAATAGGTAATGAGTGGAGGACAGAGGAGCCTCTTAAAAGAAGTTACAGGTCTGTGAGAGCCAGAAATCTTGCTTGTTTGTAGGTGACCAAGTACTTATTTTCCACCATAATTTGCAAATAAATTCATAAAAATCCTACAAAGTGATTTTCTGGATTTTTTTTCTAATTTTGTCTGTCATAGTTGAAGTGTACCAATGATAAAAATTACAGGCCTCTCTCATCTTTTTAAGTGGGAGAACTTGCACAATTGGTGGCTGACTAAACTGTATGTATCACCATGGTTACCCTGTGTATATACAGTGCCTTGCGAAAGTATTCAGCCCCCTTGAACTTTGCGACCTTTTGCCACATTTCAGGCTTCAAACATAAAGATATAAAACTTTGTAGCGCCACCTTTTGCTGCGATTACAGCTGTAAGTCGCTTGGGGTATGTCTCTATCAGTTTTGCACATCGAGAGACTGAATTTTTTTCCCATTCCTCCTTGCAAAACAGCTCAAGCTCAGTGATGTTGGATGGAGAGCATTTGTGAACAGCAGTTTTCAGTTCTCTCCACAGATTCTCGATTGTATTCAGGTCTGGACTTTGACTTGGCCATTCTAACACCTGGATATGTTTATTTTTGAACCATTCCTTGTAGATTTTGCTTTATGTTTTGGATCATTGTCTTGTTGGAAGACAAATCTCCGTCCCAGTCTCAGGTCTTTTGCAGACTCCATCAGGTTTTCTTCCAGAATGGTCCTGTATTTGGCTCCATCCATCTTCCCATCAATTTTAACCATCTTCCCTGTCCCTGCTGAAGAAAAGCAGGCCCAAACCATGATGCTGCCACCACCATGTTTGACAGTGGGGATGGTGTGTTCAGGGTGATGAGCTGTGTTGCTTTTACGCCAAACATAACGTTTTGCATTGTTGCCAAAAAGTTCAATTTTGGTTTCATCTGACCAGAGCACCTTCTTCCACATGTTTGGTGTGTCTCCCAGGTGGCTTGTGGCAAACTTTAAACAACACTTTTTATGGATATCTTTAAGAAATGGCTTTCTTCTTGCCACTCTTCCATAAAGGCCAGATTTGTGCAATATACATTGTTGTCCTATGGACAGAGTCTCCCACCTCAGCTGTAGATCTCTGCAGTTCATCCAGAGTGATCATGGGCCTCTTGGCTGCATCTCTGATCAGTCTTCTCCTTGTATGAGCTGAAAGTTTAGAGAGACGGCCAGGTCTTTGTAGATTTGCAGTGGTCTGATACTCCTTCCTTTTCAATATTATCGCTTGCACAGTGCTCCTTGGGATGTTTAAAGCTTGGGAAATCTTTTTGTATCCAAATCCGGCTTTAAACTTCTTCACAACAGTATCTCGGACCTGCCAGGTGTGTTCCTTGTTCTTCATGATGCTCTCTGCGCTTTTGACGGACCTCTGAGACTATCACAGTGCAGGTGCATTTATACGGAGACTTGATTACACACAGGTGGATTGTATTTATCATCATTAGTCATTTAGGTCAACATTGGATCATTCAGAGATCCTCACTGAACTTCTGGAGAGAGTTTGCTGCACTGAAAGTAAAGGGGCTGAATAATTTTGCACGCCCAATTTTTCAGTTTTTGATTTGTTAAAAAAGTTTGAAATATCCAATAAATGTTGTTCCACTTCATGATTGTGTCCCACTTGTTGTTGATTCTTCACAAAAAAATACAGTTTTATATCTTTATGTTTGAAGCCTGAAATGTGGCAAAAGGTCGCAAAGTTCAAGGGGGCCGAATACTTTCGCAAGGCACTGTAGAACATGGTCAGTTGCTCCCATCCCGATCCTGCTTTGTGGATAACACACCACTCCGTAAACTGCCTCGTCATTATACATAAATACTCTGGGACAGAACTGCTACGTGGAGACAGAGGGATGGAGAGACAGATTTATAATAAAATACACACACAAACCTGAGGGTTTGAGCTCTGACAGTAAGGAAACAGTTGAGGGAGGAGAGATTGAAATGAAATGGAGAGAAAAGCAACACACTGACACACCTACTTTGTTTGGGATCATCACTTTCTCTCCTCCAACTATTTTTAAACACACAGATGGAACGGAAATCGGCAGGAAATCCCTGTGATAGAGCACTGCCAAACCACTCTCATGGAATAGGAAAGACAACAGTGGCATCGTGTGGTGAAGAACGGAACTGCAGGACACTTGAAATAAATATTTTTGATGGGGCAATGTGGGAGATAAGTGTGTGCTTTATCTCTCGCTCTGCGTCGCCATCCTTAGTCTTTCCCTCCAGGAAATGAGGCTACGTAGAGCGCTCCACCCTTTCAGATGAAGAGGTCTAGGCTTATTTGAAGGGTATTTGGTGATTTTAAAGGGGGATTTGGGAGAAGGTGATGGCGGTGTGCTCGTGGGAGGAAATGCAGACTGCTTAAATCTTAAAGTGTGGCAAGTGAAGTGTGTGATAATGAATGGAAAATAGAATGGAACAAAACAAGCAAACGTTGTAGTAGAAGACAAGGACCGGTCCAATAATGCATTTCTTATTGGACTGTGTTTTTTAGACAAGGAAATTCATTTAGGAAATCCATTTGTAATATCGAGGACTGTGAAGAAAGCAGTGGGAAAGGTTGATTCAATCAAGGTGACAAGAAGCAAGCTTGTTTTGGTCAATTGTGTGGATGAAGAACAGAAGCATGCACTGGAGGTGGCAAAATTGTCCACGTCAGAAGTAACCTGTATTGATCTTTAGAGCAGGGTGCCAGCCGAATTAGTTATAGCTGGAGTCTCGATGGATATAGATGACGAGTACCTTAGTCAGAAAATCTCAGGAGTGGTCAGTTCAAATTGCCTGATCCGTATGGTGAATGGGAGGAAGGAGAAGAGCCTGTGGATATTATTGTTGTTTGAGGAGACTCTACCTGAATATGTGAAGCTTGGATATGAGGTATGCAGTGAGAGCATTTGTGTCCAAACCATGACATTGTGGGAATTGTAAAGGATATGGTCAAATGTTTGTCGACAGGATAAGTTTGGAATTGAAGAATATGTGAATGGAAAATGTTGCAACTGTAGTGGGGATCATACTCCGGACTTCCTTGAGTGAAGGAGATCAAAGCGTTGAGGATCAGGGCTGTGCAGCGGATTTCCTATGAGGAGACAGTGAAGAGTTGAAGCGTCAATAGGCCACAGTGTTGAAGATGTGGCAGTGGATGCATTGAAACCAGTTAGTGTTTTAAGCCAATCAAGTGTTCTGGGCACACTCATTGTGAAGGTGGATTTTGTGGCATTTATAACTACAGTGATGTGTAGGAACCTGATTAGAATTATATTTTTTTACAGAAAAGTAGGCTAATTTTGTTTAGTTCATTTATTTTTGATAGTTTGTATGATATTTTATTTTTACCCACATTATTACATTTTTCGCGGATCCTTATTATCCACCCGCACAGTAGATGGCGGAATGCACATCCAATTGTTGCGAAAGCCAATATACCATAGACGAAACAAGATAATCAAGGGAGAACATGGCAAGTTATTACTTTCTATTGGAATAACACATTCAACGAACAATGGATGGTTTGGCAAACATTAACTGTCCGATTCTCTTTCTCCTTGCGCTGCACACACGGGGCTGCCAGCAACCACTCGGACTGGGTCCACGAGTCACACCGGAGTGCCAGTTTCAGTGAAGAACCGGTAGACCGAAGTTCCGCTTTTAGCTAACGTCACCTCTCGTAAAGCATTTGGCTAGCACTGACAGCTTCTGTGAAGCATCTAGCCATTTTAGCTAACTGCTAGCTGTGAGGCAAGTGTGTCAGCATTTTAAGCACTGTAAATGCCACAAAAACATAGTTAACTAGCAACGCATGAGCGCTTGATAAGGCAGAATGTCACCTCTTGAACAGCGGTGTTTGCTTCACTTCAAGAACACGACAGCTGGCTATAACAACACATGACTTGTGGAGCCACATCCGGAACCACTGAAGGAACGTTACACGTCAGAATTGGTGGTGGCAAAGGACGGACCAATGGGAAGGACGGACCAATGGGAAGGATGTTTACCTCGAGTCTCAACAATGTGTCGTTCTGATTCAGATTTTGGCGTTGATGAGCATCTGATTTATTTTCTACGATTGATAAGGTGAGTTATTTAACAAAAATCATATATAGCATTAAGTAGTCGAGCGTTGCCATTTCGGCTTAATAAAAATGATCTGTGGAGGTTTGAGTTTTTACGGTGCAAACGTGATGGTGTGCATGTTAGCTAGCTACTGTAGCTAACGGATCAACAAACAACGCCGATTAGGCTACGTTACCAAGCTAGCTGATGCTTTTCACACAAAGCATAACGCAAAGCACTACACTGAGTTTTACATAGGTTCCAGTTTGGACTATCCTGATCCCCGTCTCACCTCAGAAAATAGAGAGAGAAGACAGCTATGATAACTAGCTGTTCCCCCATCATTCAATCGTTGCCCCAAATAAATGAAAAACAACATGATTCTGGCATGGTTTGAAATGATGGTTGCCTGCAAGCACATCTTTGTTCCTAGGATACTCAGCAGGTGAAATACACAGCAGTCTTCTTACACATTGGGTCTGTCAAAGCATGTGTTTGTCCTGTGACAGATAAAGATACAGAACATACCTATTTTGAGTTGTATTGAAGATAAGTTTACCACCATTTTTATCACCTAATCGCTCTCTGGTTGCTCTCCTGTGTTTGTCTTTCAGGAGGAAGCTGAGCTCTGTTCTGGTTGCCTGAGGACACACCTGCTGTAACACTTACCTGTGCTGTGTGAACCCTGGCCTTCGCGTGAACTAAGGGAGTGTGTCACCTGAGGCAGGACAGCGGGATTCTTCTCAACCTTCATCCATCGATCTACAACACTCACTTCTTGAAGTCCAAGCTAGCCTGACTGCTCTCTCCCTCTCTCTGTATCTATTCATCCATCCATCCCTCTTTCACACTTCTCCATGCTTCTGCCCAATTATGTCCCTCAGTAAGACTTCTGTCTCTCCGTCCCTCCGTGATCCATCTCTCTGTCCATCTGCGCCCCTCCTGACCGCCAGGGTGGATTTCCTGCAGATGAAACACTTGAAGAGGAAGAGGAAGAGTAACTACAGCGTTCGTGAGACACAGACACTGATCCGGGAGATCCACAAAAGACGAGACGTGCTGTTCTCCCGCCAGCAGAACACCGCCATCAACGAGCTGAAGAGACGAGCCTGGGAGGAGGTAGCAGGAGGCGTCAACTCACTGGGAGAGGGCGAGCTACGCACATCTTCAGAGGTATGTGCTAGGAGAGGACTTCCATACTGACAAATTATGTTTTAAAAGAGACGGTGTTGTAGTCTTCAAGTCCGGTCTCTGGACCGCGTATTGAGTGTCTCGTGTCAGATACATTTGTACTGTTTTTTTAAATATATTTTTAATTTTTTATTTTTACCCCTTTTTCTCCCCAATTTTGTGGTATCCAATTGTTGTAGTAGCTACTATCTTGTCTCATCGCTACAACTCCCGTACGGGCTCGGGAGAGACGAAGGTTGAAAGTCATGCGTCCTCCGATACACAACCCAACCAAGCCGCACTGCTTCTTAACACAGCGCGCATCCAACCCGGAAGCCAGCCGCACCAATGTGTCGGAGGAAACACTGTGCACCTAGGTTAGCGCACACTGCGCCCAGCCCGCCACAGGAGTCGCTGGTGCGCGATGAGACAAGGACACCCCTACCGACCAAGCCCTCCCTAACCCGGGCGACGCTAGGCCAATTGTGTGTCGCCCCACGGACCTCCCGGTCGCGGCCGGTTAC
This sequence comes from Oncorhynchus mykiss, assembly GCF_057628025.1. Classification (NCBI taxonomy): domain Eukaryota; kingdom Metazoa; phylum Chordata; class Actinopteri; order Salmoniformes; family Salmonidae; genus Oncorhynchus; species Oncorhynchus mykiss. Next base: position 36,214,849 of record NC_143048.1, read on the forward strand.
GACAGAGCCTGGGCGCGAACCCAGGGACACTGATGGCACAGCTGGCGCTGCAGTACAGCACCACTGCGCCACCCGGGAGGCGTATTCTGTTTTGACTTGGTCTCGGACAGTGAGGTCATTTCTTCCAGAGATCAGTGGAGTAAAACAATGAAATATTGTCAGCTCCCATCCAGTCAGCACATAAACCCGCTTTGCAAGCCGAAATATCCACTCTCCTTAAATGACAAATTAGTATTTTATCGCCTATTGAAACCATGGCTTCCTACTTTAATCATATACTGTCCTTTACTTTGGTTGAAAAATATTTGTCACACTTTGTCGCGCTTGTCAGAAATTCCTTGATTTGTTGGTAGGGAAGAGTGGGGGAAAGGTTTTCGGAGACAGTCAAAAATGTGAGTCCAATTCAAGACCATGATTGTGAGGGTCAAATCGCCACCATGAATTTGACTTGACTTGCTTCGGTCTTGGTCTTAAATTGGTCTTGCTTTAGGTGGTCTCGAACACAACACTGAAAAGATAGCATGAAGTATCCTACATACAAGGGCTGCATTTCAATAGTTTAATTCAGCCCCATTCACTGGAAGGAGTTCCATTGGGATCCTCCTTCCCAGTACAGATTTACTTATACTTCCGGATGAATGTTGAGTTGTGACATCACCACTGTTTAATGGTTGTGTGTGGTTCCAGGTGAAGCGGCGTTACCTGGACTGGCGGTCGCTAATGAAGAGGAAGCAGCTCCATGCTGAGCTGTCTCTCTCCACAGGGCTGAAGGCAGAGTATGATCCGTCCTCCCCTGAACACAACGCCTCACTGGGCTCAAGGGACCAGTCGCTCGACCTCTCTAGCTTTCCCAAGGAGTCCCAGTGCGACTGGCAGGACCTGGCGGATCTTGGAGAGCCCAGAAGACACGCAATGTCTACAGGGATTAAGATGGAGGAGGAGGTCAATGGATACAGGGTGAGGATCTCTTTGTGTGTGCATTAGTGATTTGTTGGTTGAATAAAGGGAAAACAATGTAAAAATAATAATAATCTGTAAATGTAGATTTCTTGTGAAATTCATATTCATAAGCTATATTGTAGGTTTTTCTATCATTTTTATCTGGCGTTAGTGCGTAGCCAAAGCTTTAGGGTCTAACTGTAGCATGCCAAATACACACCAAATGCTTTTGGGAACTTGGGCAGAGATAGTTAACATCTGTCCGCTGAGGCAAAAAAGACCATGTCTAAGTTTAATTCAATAAGAGGAAAAGCTGCGAAATGGAGAGTTGAAAAATAAATCGAAGGCAGGGCAGTATTCCATTTTTTAAATATGTTTTAATAGATTTGGTTCAGTGGTAAAAGAGGATGATGGCAGTTGCCAGTGTGATTGTGGTCACTATACAAATTCAACAGTTGCAAGACAGGGCCTTCAAAATGTCATGTCAAGTGAACTGTAATGTTCGGATGGGTTCAATGGAATAGTAGCCATTATTTAAATCTGGACACTGACTGTAGGTCTATAACTTCTCATAAAGCCTAATAATATTAACTGGTGCAGAATTAAGCATTTCTCGCAGTAAACTTCGGAACAGGAGTGGATTAACTATCATTTATTTCAGGAACTTGAGAAAACGAATGCACTGTTAGGGACTATCTGTATAGGTGGCGTTGCTATCTTTATCAGCATCATAAAAGCTGATAGTATTTTAATCACATAAAATATGCATCCAAGCCGAACTGAAACCTTATCAAAAACATGTTGGGTCATTTTTAACAGCTTTTAATTTCCTTAAAAAACGGTCAAACTGATGTCATTTGGAAATGCTGCGTTTTCTCCCCGTCCCTAAAAGTCTTGATGAAATAGTGAAGGGAGAACAAACTTTACAGACATCAACTAGATTGACACATCCATTCTATCGATTTATGACGACATTCTGGTGAGCAAGGCTTTATTTAGTCTTCTAGGCCTGTCAAAAAATTGTTCCGCCATCTGACTGTACAGAGCATTTTCTATATTGCGGGTCGGTGTGGGCCTCAGATTTTCACTTTATCACATTTTTATATATTTTTATTTCACCTTTATTTAACCAGGTAGGCCAGTTGAGAACAAGTTCTCATTTACAACTGTGACCTGGCCAAGATAAAGCAAAGCAGTGCGACAAAAACTACAACAGAGTTACACATAACCAAACGTACAGTCAATAGAAATAATCTATAAACAGTGTGTGCAAATGTAGAAGAGTAGGGAGGTATTTATATACATCGGGAGGTACATATACTCGGGCTGTTGCGGATTGGGTTATTAGCAATTGTGAACAAACAGCTGACCCGCGCATCACTAGTGTGAGTGTCAGCATGTATATATTGCGTTAATCAGTATATTAATGATCAGAATCCCTCTGTCTCTGTGTTCCTTTCTCTCTGTCAGCTGGAGGGTGATAGCGGAGATGGTGAGGTAGAGGAGGAGGAGGATGATGATGATGCCGATGATGAAGAAGATTGTTTCCCCTCCCTCCTACCCGACATGGGAGAGCGCGATGTACGTATCCCGGAAGTCTTCTCACACATTGATGAGTTTGGAATGCTCAGTGCCTCACAGGGGACGGCGACCTCAATAAATCGGGACCTCTCACTGGGCGGAATGGGCTTTGCTGGGTTAGGACTGGCCAATCACGAGAGTACGGGACTTCTGGTTGGTTTGGAGAAGCAGCGTGTGGAACTGGAGAAGCAGCGTGTGGCTGTGGAAACGGAGCGGCTAGCGGTGGAGAGAGAGAGACTCCTACTGGAGAAGGAGAGACTGAGTCAGTCGGAGGTGGAGAGGGAGAGATTGCAACTGGAGAAAGAGAGATTGCAGCTGGAGAAGGAGAGACTTAGGCTGTTGCTCATGAACCAATCAGAACGGGCTTCTGCTCCCCCCCAGCAAGGCCCTCCCTCCTCCTCCACTCCTACCACATCCTCTTCCTCTGCTGTGGATGGACAGAATGAGAGAAATGAGAATAAACCCCGGCTTTCTATGATAGATCTGGAGGGTGAGAGACTGAGCCTGGAGAAGGAGCGACTGCAGTTAGAGAAGGAGAGGCTGCAGTTCTTTAAGTTTGAGTCTGGACGACTGCAGATAGAGCGGGAGAGACTAGAGGTGGAGAGAATGCAGCATCACCAGGACCAGGGTCATTGAGAGAGGGAGGATAGGATTGCATCAAATAACATTTGGTCTCATGCTTCGTAAACAACAGGTGTGGACTAACAGTGAAATGCTTATGGGCCGTTCCCAATAATGTAGAGAGGAAATAGAGAAATGGTTGAAAGATGATGATGATAATAATAGATACATAATTAGAAATGAAAAGCTTTGTAATATACATGGGGTACCAGTACCAATTTGATGTGTAGGGGTACAAGGTAATTGAGGTACATACAGTGGCAAGAAAAAGTATGTGAACCCTTTGGAATTACCTGGATCTCTGCATAAGTTAGACATAAAATTTGATCTGATCTTCATCTACAGTAAGTCACATCAATAGACAAACAGTCTGCTTAAACTAATAACATACAAATGATTGTATTTGTCTTGTCTTTATTGAATAGATCAGTTAAACATTCAGTGTAGGTTGGAAAAAGTATGTGAACCTCTAGACTAATGACTTCTCCAAAAGCTAATTGGAGTCAGGGGTCAATTAACCTGGAGTTGAATCAATGAGACGAGATTGGAGATGTTGGTTAGAGCTGCCCTGCCCCATAAACACTCACAACATTAGTTTGCTATTCACAAGAAGCATTGCCTGATTTGAACCATGCCTCAAACAAAAGAGATCTCAGAAGACCTAACATTAAGAATTGTTGCCTTGCATGAAGCTGGAAACGGTTACAAAAGTATCTCTAAAAGTCAGTCCACGGTAAGACAAATTGTCTAGAAATTGAGAAATGTCAGCACTGTTGCTACTCTCCCTAGGAGTGTCCGTCCTGCAAAGATGACTGCAAGAGTACAGCGCAGAATGCTCAATGAGGTTAAGGAGAATCCTGGAGTGTTAGCTAAGACTTACAGAAATCTCTGGAAGATGCTAACGTCTCTGATGGGTCTACAATACGTAAAACAGTAAACAAGAATGGTGTTCATGGGAGGACACCATGGAAGAAGCCACTGCTGTCCAAAAAAAACATTGCTGTACATCTGAAGTTCACAAAAGATCACCTGGATGTTCCACAGTGCTACTGGCAAAATATTCTGTGGACAGATGAAACCACAGTTGACTTGTTTGGAAGGAACACACAACACTATGTGTGGAGAAGAAAAACACAGCACACCAACATCAAAACCTCATCCCCACTGTAAAGTATGGTGGAGGGAGCATCATGGTTTGGGGCTGCTTTGCTGCCTCAGGGCCTGGGCAGCTTGCTATCATTGATGGAAAAATTTATTCCCAAGTTTATCAAGACATTTTGCAGGAGAATGTAAGGCAAATCTGTCCACCAATTGAAGCTCAATAGAAGTTAGGTGATGCAACAGGACAACGACCCAAAACACAGAAGTAAATCAACAACAGAATGGCTTCAACAGAAGAAAATACACCTTCTGGAGTGGCCCAGTCAGTCCTGACCACAACCCGATTTGAGATACTGTGGCATGACCTCGAGAGCGGTTCACACCAGGCATCCCAAGAATATTGCTGATATGAAACAGTTTTGTAAGGAGGAATGGTCCAAAATTCCTCTTGACCGTTGTGCAGGTCTGATCCGCAACTACAGAAAACGTTTGGTTGAGGTTATTGCTGCCAAAGGAGGGTCAGTCAGTTATTAAATCCAAGGGTTCATATACTTTTCCCACCCTGCACTGAGAATGTTTACACGGTGTGTTCAATAAAGACATGAACACATATAATTGTTTGTGTGTTTATGAGTTCAAGCAGACTGTGTCTATTGTTGTGACTTAGATGAAGATCAGATCACATTTTATGACCCATTTATGCAGAAATCCAGGTAATTCTAAAGGGTTCACTTACTTTTTCTTCCCACTGTATGTACATATAGGAATAACGTGACAGGTAATGAACAGTAACAGCAGCGTGTGTGATGAGCATTAAGGGATATCTACGAGAGAAGTGCCTGGAAGAAAGGTCAAAGAAGTGGGGAGCAGTGTGGTCTTTATCTCAGTGTAGACAGGCCAGGTATGAGCCTCTATGAGCAGTCACCTCCATGGTCCACCTCTCCTGTCTGTCTCAGACCGCTCCAATAGCTTGTTACTGTTCAGCTTGATACACAACAGCTGAATAGCTCAACCAATCAGACAGTACAACCATCAAACTGACCTTAGATCAACAGGGCGTCTTCATCCTACTCCAGGTTGTTGGCAAAAGGATGTTATCCAGTTTTATTTCCTGTAGAGGCGGGATCAAGATTCAAACTGCCACTCAGAGCCGCTACCTATCACATTTAAAACATCTCCCTGCCAATCATTCTGTTATGCTTGTGGACTTTGTTGCGTTAAAATATGGATTATTTCAATTCAAAGGAGATGTTAATTGAACACATATAATCTGTGTCTACCACAGGAGGTTGGTGGCACCTTAATTGGGTAGGACAGGCTTATGGTAATGGCTGGAGCGGCATGGTTTCAAATACACCAATCACGTGGTTTCCATGTGTTTGATGCCATTCCATTCACTCCGTTCCAGATGTTATTGTGAACAGTCCTCCCCTCAGCAGCCTCCACTGGTGTCTACAATGTGTGTTTGTTTCAAGTGAGTGGTTGTGTGCTGGGAGAAACTGTTGTTTTGTGTAGCTCAGTACTAACGTCCATGTACTGCACAGAAAGGGGACATAATGTAGAGTAGCTGTAAACTCAAAGTACAGAATGCTCTACAGTATACTACTGTATGTGACTCAAACCAATGTCATGTAAGGCTTTACAGAGATTTTACTTTCATTTTACCAAACCTTTTGTCTTTTTTAATGGTGCTATTTTGATTGTGAGTTTGTGGTTTAGTACTATGGTGGAATGTTCTATATTAGCTGAGTCATCCAAGGAAAGAGTTGAATATCTCTGCAGGTTCTGTCTATTTTAAGAGATGAGAAAAGGATAATGTTGCCTATATGCTTTCTGCATTGCCTTTAAGACTCACAATAAAGGATATAAATGAATAGTGTTATTTATTTTGAATTCTGCCTGTTTTTATGAATACATCTGGTGTGAACCCACATTCACACTTAAATCAGCTGATACACCTCCATCTCTCACAAACACAGCAGGCAGTTCAACTCACAAAGACTAGGGGGTTTTCTGCTTTGGGATGTTCTGTCTGTTTCTGCAAGGAAAGACTATATGAAAGGATGTGTTTCAGCTGCTGACTGGTTTATCCGTCTACATCAAATTCTGTTTTATAAAACGGTCCTTTTTTACTGGTGAAACGTGTCTTCAATAAATGATCAATAAAATGTGTGAGAGACTGAATACCAAATAATTGCAGCAGTTTGGCTGCTGAAAATATTCCTCATATCTGTCTAGTAACAGACATATTGGTGATCATATCTGTCTAGTAACAGACATATTGGTGATCATATCTGTCTAGTAACAGACATATTGGTAATCATATCTGTCTAGTAACAGACATATTGGTAATCATATCTGTCTAGTAACAGACATATTGGTGATCATATCTGTCTAGTAACAGACATATTGGTGATCATATCTGTCTAGTAACAGACATATTGGTAATCATATCTGTCTAGTAACAGACATATTGGTGATCATATCTGTCTAGTAACAGACATATTGGTAATCATATCTGTCTAGTAACAGACATATTGGTAATCATATCTGTCTAGTAACAGACATATTGGTGATCATATCTGTCTAGTAACAGACATATTGGTGATCATATCTGTCTAGTAACAGACATGTTGGTGATCATATCTGTCTAGTAACAGACATATTGGTAATCATATCTGTCTAGTAACAGACATATTGGTGATCATATCTGTCTAGTAACAGACATATTGGTGATCATATCTGTCTAGTAACAGACATATTGGTGATCATATCTGTCTAGTAACAGACATATTGGTAATCATATCTGTCTAGTAACAGACATATGTGATCATATCTGTCTAGTAACAGACATATTGGTGATCATATCTGTCTAGTAACAGACATATTGGTAATCATATCTGTCTAGTAACAGACATATTGGTAATCATATCTGTCTAGTAACAGACATATTGGTGATCATATCTGTCTAGTAACAGACATATTGGTAATCATATCTGTCTAGTAACAGACATATTGGTGATCATATCTGTCTAGTAACAGACATATTGGTGATCATATCTGTCTAGTAACAGACATATTGGTAATCATATCTGTCTAGTAACAGACATATTGGTGATCATATCTGTCTAGTAACAGACATATTGGTAATCATATCTGTCTAGTAACAGACATATTGGTGATCATATCTGTCTAGTAACAGACATATTGGTGATCATATCTGTCTAGTAACAGACATATTGGTGATCATATCTGTCTAGTAACAGACATATTGGTAATCATATCTGTCTAGTAACAGACATATTGGTAATCATATCTGTCTAGTAACAGACATATTGGTGATCATATCTGTCTAGTAACAGACATATTGGTGATCATATCTGTCTAGTAACAGACATATGTGATCATATCTGTCTAGTAACAGACATATTGGTGATCATATCTGTCTAGTAACAGACATATTGGTAATCATATCTGTCTAGTAACAGACATATTGGTAATCATATCTGTCTAGTAACAGACATATTGGTAATCATATCTGTCTAGTAACAGACATATTGGTAATCATATCTGTCTAGTAACAGACATATTGGTGATCATATCTGTCTAGTAACAGACATATTGGTAATCATATCTGTCTAGTAACAGACATATTGGTGATCATATCTGTCTAGTAACAGACATATTGGTGATCATATCTGTCTAGTAACAGACATATTGGTGATCATATCTGTCTAGTAACAGACATATTGGTAATCATATCTGTCTAGTAACAGACATATTGGTGATCATATCTGTCTAGTAACAGACATATTGGTGATCATATCTGTCTAGTAACAGACATATTGGTGATCATATCTGTCTAGTAACAGACATATTGGTAATCATATCTGTCTAGTAACAGACATATTGGTAATCATATCTGTATAGTAACAGACATATTGGTAATCATATCTGTCTAGTAACAGACATATTGGTAATCATATCTGTCTAGTAACAGACATATGTGATCATATCTGTCTAGTAACAGACATATTGGTAATCATATCTGTCTAGTAACAGACATATTGGTGATCATATCTGTCTAGTAACAGACATATTGGTGATCATATCTGTCTAGTAACAGACATATTGGTGATCATATCTGTCTAGTAACAGACATATTGGTGATCATATCTGTCTAGTAACAGACATATTGGTAATCATATCTGTCTAGTAACAGACATATTGGTGATCATATCTGTCTAGTAACAGACATATTGGTGATCATATCTGTCTAGTAACAGACATATTGGTGATCATATCTGTCTAGTAACAGACATATTGGTAATCATATCTGTCTAGTAACAGACATATTGGTGATCATATCTGTCTAGTAACAGACATATTGGTGATCATATCTGTCTAGTAACAGACATATTGGTAATCATATCTGTCTAGTAACAGACATATTGGTAATCATATCTGTCTAGTAACAGACATATTGGTGATCATATCTGTCTAGTAACAGACATATTGGTGATCATATCTGACAAATATGTCTCCAGAAGCAAACTGACTTCATGAAAATTGAACACATCAAATCGTATTGAATCATTTGGACTCTTGTCACATGTCTTTAGGTTTACATGAGTGGCAGCATCTTAAACAAGCACACCCTTGAACAGACTAAAGCCTATCTTTGTCAAAGATGGCCTTTTAACAGCTTTTGGATCAAGAGACTGCGGAGGGCTGGGGTGAGGAGAGGGAAGGTGGAGAGATGGGTGAGAGACAATGGGAGTGTAAGGAGAGGGTGGGTGACAGACAATGGGAGTGTAAGGAGAGGGTGGGTGAGAGACAATGGGAGTGTAAGGAGAGGATGGGTGACAGACAATGGGAGTGTAAGGAGAGGGTGGGTGAGAGACAATGGGAGTGTAAGGAGAGGGTGGGTGACAGACAATGGGAGTGTAAGGAGAGGGTAGGTGACACAATGGGAGTGTAAGGAGAGGGTGGGTGAGAGACAATGGGAGTGTAAGGAAAGGGTGGGTGAGAGACAATGGGAGTGTAAGGAGAGGGTGGGTGACAGACAATGGGAGTGTAAGGAGAGGGTGGGTGAGAGACAATGGGAGTGTAAGGAGAGGGTGGGTGAGAGACAATGGGAGTGTAAGGAGAGGGTGGGTGAGAGGCAATGGGAGTGTGAGGAGAGGGTGGGTGACAGACAATGGGAGTGTAAGGAGAGGGTGGGTGACAGACAATGGGAGTGTGAGGAGAGGGTGGGTGACAGACAATGGGAGTGTAAGGAGAGGGTGGGTGAGAGAAAATAGGGAGGGGTGAGAAGATAAAAAGGTGTGACAGTATTTTTAGGAGAGACAGTATTGATGTAGCAGAATGCTGTGAGAAGCCTAGGGGACAGAATTAAAAAAGCACCACCTCTGGTGCAGAGAGAGAGGAAGACGGATGAGAGGAAAAGAAATGAGGGGAGGAGATGGAGAAGCAGAGAGGGATAGAAAGAAAAACACTAAATGGAGAGGAAAGGAAACGAGGGGAGGAGATAGAGAAGCAGAGAGGGATTGAGAGAGAGAGAGAGAGAGAGATACAAAAGAAGATGAAAGGAAACAAGGGGAGGAGATAGAGAAGCAAGAGAGGGATTGAGAGAGAGAAAGATACAAAAGAAGAGGAAAGGAAATGAGGGGAGGAGATAGAGAAGCAGAGAGGGATTGAGAGAGGGAAAGATACAAAAGAAGAGGAAAGGAAATGAGGGGAGGAGATAGAGAAGCAGAGAGGGATTGAGAGAGGGAAAGATACAAAAGAAGAGGAAAGGAAACGAGGGGAGGACATAGAGAAGCAGAGAGGGATTGAGAGAGAAAGATACAAAAGAAGAGGAAAGGAAACGAGGGGAGGAGATAGAGAAGCAGAGAGGGATTGAGAGAGGGAAAGATACAAAAGAAGAGGAAAGGAAACGAGGGGAGGACATAGAGAAGCAGAGAGGGATTGAGAGAGAAAGATACAAAAGAAGAGGAAAGGAAACGAGGGGAGGAGATAGAGAAGCAGAGAGGGATTGAGAGAGAGAAAGATAAAAGGAGAGGAAAGGAAACGAGGGGAGGAGATAGAGAAGCAGAGAGGGATTGAGAGAGAGAAAGATAAAAGGAGAGGAAATGAGTAGGAAGTATAGAGCGAGGGATAAATTGGGAGTGGAAGACAGGGAGAGAGAAAAGTCTGCAACTGTTCTGCACGGGCAGTGAGGGGAGGGTGTGTAAGTGTGTGTGTGTGTGGAGCAGTGAGAGGAGGGTGTGTGTGTGTGGCGGGGTTAAGAGGTTTGGAGAGTTGTTCAAAAAGCCCATTTTGCTCTGCTGAAGAATAAATGGGAAATGCTTGTCAGTGATGACCCTGCATTAGTATGTGAGATGTTCCGGGAGGGAGCTTTCCAACATGGCCACCGCTCAGCAGAGAGGGAACTTTCCAACATGGCCACCGCTCAGCAGAGAGGGAACTTTCCAACATGGCCACCGCTCAGCAGAGAGGGAACTTTCCAACATGGCCACCGCTCAGCAGAGAGGGAACTTTCCAACATGGCCACCGCTCAGCAGAGAGGGAACTTTCCAACATGGCCACCGCTCAGCAGAGAGGGAACTTTCCAACATGGCCACCGCTCAGCAGAGAGGGAACTTTCCAACATGGCCACCGCTCAGCAGAGAGGGAACTTTCCAACATGGCCACCGCTCAGCAGAGAGGGAACTTTCCAACATGGCCACCGCTCAGCAGAGAGGGAACTTTCCAACATGGCCACTGCTCAGCAGAGAGGGGACTTTCCAACATGGCCACCGCTCAGCAGAGAGGGGACTTTCCAACATGGCCACACCACAGCAGGGACCCACTGGCCACACACTGGTTGAATCAATGTTGTTTCCATTTCACATGAATTAAAATACGTTGTACCAACTTGGAATATACTTTGAATTGACATCTGTGCCCAGTGAGGAGGGAGAGGGCTCTCTGACAAACCACAGCAGGGAGGGAGCTCTCCAACGTGGCCCCTCTACAGCAGGGAGGGAGCTCTCCAACGTGGCCCCTCTACAGCAGGGAGGGAGCTCTCCAACATGGCCCCTCTACAGCAGGGAGGGAGCTCTCCAACATGGCCCCTCTACAGCAGGGAGGGAGCTCTCCAACGTGGCCCCTCTACAGCAGGTAAGCTTTAACCTGTGCTCTGTTGAACCAGAGAAAACACTAGGTTGTCCATTCATGTGGCTTCAGGTTACAATCTAAAACGCTCACGGATCTATAATGCAAATGTCAATATAAATGTAATGGAAATGTCAATGTTATCTTTAGTTATTGCCATTATTGTTATTGTCATCATTTATTTGGAAAATGTGTATCTACACCCTATTTCTGGGAGGGTTTTCTCCAATAACTCTTCAGAGATAAACTATCATTTTGAAGTCACGCACAGTACACACCACCCAAAATGCTGTCAGTGAAATAAATACTCAGAGAGAAAGCAGGGGTTGATATTTTACTAGAAAACGTAACCAAATACAAAGAAAGATTGTGTTAAACCCAGAAAACACTGAAGTGGTTAGTAGCCAGCCAGCAGTCAACCTGTCTGCTTCAGCAATACACAGATAGGAGTGCCTGTCTGGGTTTTAGTTCATCTGGTGGGAGATTGAAGAATATACACATGAAATCATCTAAATGTCTTGTAAACTCTAGAGGGTTAGGAGAGGGAGAGAGATTAAGACTAGGGCTCAGAGTGAGAGTTTAAAGGCTGACTGGTTGTGTCAGTGCCTATACGAGTCTAAAGGTCAAAGGTTTAATGTCAGGGGTTAGGTCAAGGGGAGATGAGAAGGAGATACAGAGTGCTCAAAATTCCAGGCCAAAGGAAATACTACCCCCGCAACTGCTGTCAATGCCACCAAAATGTCTGGTACTTCATTTTTTTGTTATTTTTCTTTCTCCTTTTCCTCTCCAGACTGCTGTAATAGCCTTTAAAACAGAAGACGATCAGACAAAACAACATGGCTAGAGGATTAAACACAAAGAAGATCTGGGACTATTGCACGTACAGAGGCTATGTTCTCAAAATGATGAACAAAACAACAAAATAAAACAAAATGGGGAACAAACAACTAGAAAAATAAGGTGGTGCCGAAGATCACTCTGCAAGAGTTGACCCCGTGTAAGTGATGTGTGTGTTTGTGGATGTGTTTGTGAGTGTCAGATTGACATTCAGTGTGGATTAGGACACACAAAGACTGTGTAAATGAATCATTATCATTATCAAAACACCCTTTTAACAGAACATATGTCATGGCCTCACTCAATGGTGATAATCTAATGTTCTATAGCTCTCTGTAGATGTATAGATATATATATTCATTTGTACTGTATATAATATGTATTTATAAAAAGATGTATTCATAATTACAAGTGGCATTTTGTTATATTCATTATTGCAATGAATTATTACCTAAGATGGTTAAAAAAGAGAGGTGAGTTCAGTTTTGCTACACAGTTATTTACAACAGTTTAAAAAGCAAGCTTCTGATTCAGTACCTCCCCCTCCACGGAAAAACAACATGGCTACGTCTCAGTTCTTTAGACCAGGGGCCTAGCTGGCTAAATGTGGCCCTGGTCAAAAATAATGCCTTATATTGGGGATAATGTCCCATTTGAGATGAGCTTCGATACGTTTTCTTCACTTCTCACAGAATGTACAGGTTTACCTCTGTTCCCCGCCCAGAGAAGTGATACATCTAGTTGTTATTTAGCGTTACTGTCATTTTATGGATCATTTCAATAACTATTACTCCTTTTTGTAGTTTATTTCTACAAACTCCTGTGAATCCTACGGTTGTGTTAGCCGTGTGAGTTTGGAGATATCCATCGAGTTGTCGTCTATTACTTTAACTTCAGTGATCACTGTGTTGTTTTTGCGAGACGCTAACCAAAGCGCTGTAAGAAAGCATGTTCGTCTGACCAGTTCACGGCGAAACAGCAGGTTTGTACAGTCCAATGTTTTCAGGTTTACAGTTTTATGGTCTTATAAGAGATTCTCCTGCCGCTTATTCCTCGCAGGCAAGTGAAGATGATGAAGATTATGATGATGGTGGTGTTTGTCCTAAAGCATAGTTTCCTGGTATTGGGTCAGGGGTGTGGCTTGTTAGAGGACCCATTCTATCACGTCGGCGCAGATAAAGTCACGTCTGCTTTGCTCATGACGCTGCCCAAAGTTTTCGTCATCAACATCGCCATCTTTTTGTTTATTTCGGTTCCTGTGTCGTTAGTGTGCTGACACTGTCAGTTTGGCACCTTGTTGTTCTTCTCTCCCTGTAGTTGCTGTTAGCTTGCTGGCGGTCTCTGGTCTGTGTGTGTGTGTGGCGTCGGGGTGGTAATGATGTAGCCGTGTGTGTGTGTGTGTGTGTGTGTGTGTGTGTGTGTGTGTGTGTGTGTGTGTGTGTGTGTGTGTGTGTGTGTGTGTGTGTGTGTGTGTGTGTGTGGTTAAGGCACAGTGTGTGTTTTTGGTTTTCAGGGTAGGCCCGAGGGTAGGGAAAGCCCTGGGTGTCTGAGGGAGTGGCCAGCATGGACGGCCTTAGGGCAGTCCGGGGTTAAGACACGCCCATTCTCACCCACACTGCCCGTGATTGACAGCCGAGCCTTGTTCCGCATGGCTTCTGTGAAGGGCAGCTGGATGGGGTGATGAGAGAGGGAGGAGAAAAGGAAAAGAAACACTTGAGTTTATATAATAGGACCCTAATGAATCAAATACATCAATCACTGTGCAAACATAGGAACACACAAATACACACACACATCTCACGCACACACATTACACAAGCATTAGCATTGAAACATACAGGTAACTGCCAAAATAAAGGAAAAAGTTGTGTAAAAGAGGAATACAAAGTATTCCGAACAAAATTATGAACGAAACATGCTTCAATTTGAAAGATTTTACTGAGTTACGGTTCATAGAAGGAAATTGAGGTCCTGGGTTGCCGTGGTTACACATGGTCTGCGGTTTTAAGGCCAGTTGGACGTACTGCCATATTCTCTACAACGGCTTATTGTTAAGAAATCAACATTCAATTCTCTGGCAACAGCTCTGTTGAACATTCCTGCAGTCAGTATGCCATTTGCACGCTCCCACAAAACTTGAGAAATCTGTGGCATTGTGTTGTGTGTCAAAACTGCACATTTTAGAGTGGCCTTTTATTGTCCCCAGCACAAGGTGCACCTATGTAACGATCATGTTGTTTAATCAGCTTCTTGATATGCTACACCTGCCAGGTGGCTGGATTATCTTGGCAAAGTAGAAATGCTCACTAACAGGGATAGAAACAAATTTGTTCACAACATTTGAGAGAAATGAGCTTTTTCGGCTTTCTGGTTCCTTTTATTGCAGCTCATGAAACATGGGACCAACACTTTACATGTTGCGTTTATATTTTTGTTCAGTATATATTTAAAGCAGGTGCTTCCACAATGGTGTGGTTCCTGAGTTAATTAATTAAGCAGTTAACATCCCATCTTGCTTTGGGTAATGTATACAAATGCCCAGAGAGAGACCAGATTTCAACCAAATTGAACACTTATAGGAGATTCTGGAGTGGCACCTGAGACAGAGATTTCCAACACCATCAACAAAACAGCAAATGATGGAATTTCTCACGGAAGAATGGTGTCAAATTCCAGACACATGCAGATTCTACGCCAAGGTGCATTGAAGCTGTTTTGGCCGCTCGCCGTGACCCAACGCCCTATTGAGACTCTTTATGTTGGTGTTTCCTTTCTTTTAGGCAGTTACCTTTATCTAAACTAACATTGTATAAAAAAGGCAGGCAACAACATACACACAGATGCTCAGGATACGTTTCAGATACGTTTGGGTTAGACATCTGCATTTCAAGGTGACCATGCATATCTGGTGTCTGGTTTGAAAAACATGGAAGGTCAGGTTTTCTATAGTAAAGTGAGGATTTGTACAGTAAGGTAAGGTTTTGTAAAGGGAGATTTTGTACAGTAAAGTGAGGTTTTGTACAGTAAAGTGAGGTTTTGTACAGTAAAGTGAGATTTTGTACAGTAAAGTGAGGTTTTGTACAGTAAAGGGATGTTTTGGAGAAAAAGGGGAAGTGAGGGTTGTTTCCCAGATTTAGAATTATAGAGAGAGACTGACTCCTGTTTTGTCATGGGCAACACTTTATAGGAACACACTACTTATTGATACACAATGTGCCTATTGCTTCCTTTGGAAATGTTCTGGTTATCTCTTTTGCACCAACAGGTAAAAAATGTCATATTTTCTAATCCCTTCTTTTTATCCTTCAGTAATGTTGGGACTTTGTCAAGCAACTGGTAACCAACAAAAAAAGCTACATTTACCATGATTTCTGTGTTAATATGGAGAAATGAAAAATAATCTCTGTTTTGTATACATACTAGTTGTGTGGCTAAGCTGAAAATGTAGACCCAATAGTCAACCTTGTGATAAAAGCACCCAATTTGGCACAGAGGTAGATAGATTTACACTACCATTCAAAAGTTTGGGGTCACTTAGAAATGTCCTTGTTTTTAAAGGAAAGCACATTTTTTTTGTCCATTAAAATAACATAAAATTGATTTGAAATACAGTGTAGACATTGTTAATGTTGTAAATGACTATTGTAGCTGGAAACGGCAGATTTTTTGTAAAATATCTACATAGGGGTACAGAGGCCCATGAATAGCAACCATCAAGTCTATCATTTTAAAAGTTGAATTGATCATTAGAAAACCCTTTTGCAATTATGTTAGCACAGCTGAAAACTATTGTGCTGATGAAAGAAGCAATCAAACTGGCCTTCTTTAGACTAGTTGAGTATCTGGAGAATCAGCATTTGTGGGTTCGATTGCAGGCTCAAAATGGCCAGAAACAAAGGCATTTCTTCTGAAACTCATCAGTCTATTCTTGTTCTGAGAAATGAAGGTTATTCCATGTGAGAAATTCCTAAGAAACTGAAGATCTCATACAACGCTGTGTACTACTCCCTTCACAGAAGTTGACTGGTGTTTTGTGGGTACTATTTATCAAATCAAATTGTATTTGTCACATACACATGGTTAGCAGATGTTAATGTGAGTGTAGCAAAATGCTAATGAAACTGCCAGTTGAGGACTTGTGAGGCGAGGCGTCTGTTTCTCAAACTAGACACTCTAATGTACTTGTCCTCTTGCTCAGTTGTGCACCGGGGCCTCCCACTCCTCTTTCTACTCTGGTTAGAGCCAGTTTCCATAACAAAAATATCAATTTCCAGCTACAATAGTCATTTACAACAATAACAATGTATTTCTGATAATTTTGTTATTTTAATGGGGAAAAAATGTGCTTTTCTTTCAAAAACAATGACATTTCAAAGTGACCCCAAACTTTTGAATGATAGTGTGCAGTATGTACCCTGAAGATATATAGATATGGAGACAACCCAGATTTGGCCCCTGGTGGGCGTGGCCGCTACTACAACAACAAAAAATACCAAAAAATGTAAATGCATATTTATCTTCCATTCAATGTCTCTATTCCAGGTCGAGAGTCTCATCTTTCAGATACAATTGGAACTAAAAGTCGGATGGCACCGGCGCCCTTATCGCCTATATCGCCCATGTCGGTGGCCATCTTAGGTCGTACCGGTATGTCAGATTAGCTCAATCGGGCAATTTCCTAGCCACTGAGTATCACAGAAACATGACACTTTGAATGAATAACATCATTTCTTTCAAAACAAGTGGCTATGGATGAAATTGATCTAAATATCATTCAAAAAAACATACAAGCCTGTTTTATTTTGAAACATCAAATATGACGATAAATGTGTGCTTTAACAAATATATGCTTATTTTGGGGAATTTAAACCATTTTACTTGTGTTACAAAAGGTTAATATATATATATATTTTACTGCTAGACAGACAGTCTCTTTGCAATCATTACCAATTCAAGGTAAAACATTATCTCAGTTGGCACTTTTAAGACAAAAATACGTTGTCACTTTTAGGGTTTGCATCAATAAGCAGACATCCTCTATAAAGTGTTTTGTTGATTTGAGCGTATTCTTCTCTAACTCTACCTCATTTGGGATGTTTTGGGCATCTCGAGTTCTAGAACTCTGATAGGGGGCTTAACTGGTCCGTAAAACGCCAGTCCTCCAATGAAGCAGTCCTGCTGGTTTTCTGTTCTCCCTGATCTGGTACCTAACTGGTCAATCAATCAATGACCTGCTAACCAAGGTCTTAATCAGTCACTTGTTAGAACAGTGTTAAAACCAGCAGACACTGCAGGCCTTGAGGACAGGAGATGTGCACCAATGTTCTAAATTCTTATGTGCTGAATGTGTAGTGTACAGAGTATGGACAGAATGCAGGTGTATAACATCATCGTCATCATCTGCAGCCAAAGACGATGGAACCAATCTGCAACCTGCCCCCAGAATCCTCTGGGGGGAAGCGCTATACAACAACGATCAGAAAAAGAAACTGAAACTGAAACATAAGAAGCTGTCACAACAGAACAAAAAGGAAACAACGTTCCACAATGCTTCACCACGGTCACAACACTGGTCGGCTGTTGCCAGAGGCTACACGCACAAGAAACTTCACACCAGCCCACCTATAGGAGGCCCTAAGTCCTACCCCTATATCTTGACCCCCTCGGAGCCGTATACGTTGTACCCCTCTCTATAAGTGGCTAAATTCTGGGTGCTGGGAGAGGGGCTGGGGCAGTGAGGGGGGCTAAGGTCCACCTTCATGCGCTTGGCCTCGGCACGCGACTTGTAGCAGAACTCGACCAGGGCCACCAGCATGGCTAGGCCCAGACCCCCCACCAGGATGTAGAAGACCCCAGCCACGTTGCTCAGGCTCAGGGCCTGGGAGGACTTGTCCTGGGAGGGGCACGGAGAGCACAGGTTTAGAGAGAGAGACAGTGGCGCTAGTGAGACACAACAGGCAGCTTTAGAGTATCATCAACATCATGACTAAGTCTTAGTTATTTTTTAAAATCACAATAACATCTACTACTTTAACAACAACAGCCACTACCACTACTATGACTAGTCTGCTAGGGTAAGCATTTATACTACTGCCATCATAAAAGCTCATTACCTACAAGTGCATATAATACATATATTACTACTACTATGACAGTACTACTTAATCTACTACATAGCTACTACTAATGCATGACTACAATTAAAGTAAATAAACATTTATTGTATTTTTACAAGTATTAAGTTGAGGATGACTTGTACACCGTACCAATTAAACTATGTTCAGTCATTGTATTGGTCAGGCTTTTGGATGAGTGATGATAAAGTATTCTATTCAGACAGTCTTGGTGAAGGTCCCTAGGATTTTAAGAACTTCAATTGCATTCTTAAGAGTTCTCTGATGCTCTAAGAATGTCTCAAGTGTTCCTCTAAAGACATCTGTAGTGTTTAAGGACATCTTAAATATTCCAAGATTATCTGTAGTTTTATCAAACTCATGATGTTTCAAAGAACCTCTCCACACGTTGACTTGTCTTCTACCTAGAGTAACCCAGAGAATAGTAAACTGAAGGGTATTCTGAGATTAAGCCCATTATTATGAAGGCCATAACACATTTTCCAGAATTTATGCAGTATTATTATTTTTGCTTTAAAATCCTATTATAAAAGGCAGATGTGGCATAGGCAGAAGACTAGCAGTGATACAACTAGAAAGGTATTCAACAGTAAATCAATTAACTATTATCATTTGATTATTTAGATTTAACTGATGCTAATTCTAATGCAAATCCTAGTCTCCAGGCTAATCTGGAGGCGTGCCTGTCTGTCACACAGTGAGGGTGTTTGGTCCCCCACTCTGCCCGTGAGACTGACCTTACTTCCCGAGTCCTTGGGTCCACACTCGCCCTTATCGTACCACCATTTGTTTTTCAGTTTGTCTAAGACGCCTGCTTCACTCAGTTTCAAAACCGCAAGGTTTACCGGGGTTCTTGGCGTGTAAAAATAACATAAATAACATCATAGGTCATGTTATTTTATGTTATTAGGTCACATACAGTCAGAACTGTCACATAAATGGTACTGCTTGGTAAAAGTGACCCAGTCTGGGTCCCACTGAGTACATGTGTGTATGCTCATTGGGGGGGCTGAGGGGGGCGAGGGCTAAGCGAGCTACAGACATATGAGTGGGACCCCCCTGTATCACTTCAGGTAACACATCCATACTGCCCCAGCCGACGCTACATACGCAGAGGCAATTACTGTGAACACAGAACTATTGTCAAATCAAATCAAATCAAATTTATTTATATAGCCCTTCTTACATCAGCTGATATCTCAAAGTGCTGTACAGAAACCCAGCATAAAACCCCAAACAGCAAGCAATGCAGGGCCTGATCACATTGGGAGAGGGGACTGCATGGGACAACTTACGGCACGTCGTTAACAAGCCCTGAGTAAGAGATCTGAAAAGGAATCCAAAAGGCACCAAACAATAAAGTACATTAAAGTACAATAAAGTACAATTTCATCTCATTCATCCTCCTCTCTATCTCTCCCTCTATTTTCTGACAGGATTCTAGACCACACTCCTCTCTCCAGAGAATACACTACCGGGTTCTAGACCATACTCCTCTCTCCTGAGAATACACTACAGGGTTCTAGACCACACTCCTCTCTCCAGAGAATACAATACCGGGTTCTAGACCATACTCCTCTCTCCTGAGAATACACTACAGGGTTCTAGACCACACTCCTCTCTCCAGAGGAGACACTACCGGGTTCTAGACCACACTCGGAGACACTACCGCGTTCTAGACCACACTCCTCTCTCCAGACAATATACTACAAAGTTCTAGACCACACTCCTCTCTCCAGAGCAGACACTACAGGGTTCTAGACCACACTCCTCTCCCCAGAGAATACACTACAGGGTTCCAGACCACACTCCTCTCTCCAAAGCAGACACTACAGGGTTCTTGACCACACTGCTCTCTCCAGAGGAGACACTACCGGGTTCTAGACCACACTCGGAGACACTACCGCGTTCTAGACCACACTCCTCTCTCCAAAGCAGACACTACAGGGTTCTTGACCAAACTCGACTCTCCAGAGAATACACTACTGGGTTCTAGACCACACTCCTCTCTCCAGAGCGGACACTACAGGGTTCTAGACCACACTCCTCTCTCCAGAGCAGACACTACAGGGTTCTTGACCACACTCCTCTCTCCAGAGAATACACTACAGGGTTCTAGCACACACTCCTCTCTCCAGAGAATACACTACAGGGTTCTAGTCCACATTCCTCTCTCCAGAGGATACACTATAGGGTTCTAGACCACACTCCTCTCTCCAAAGTGGACACTAAAGGGTTCTAGACCACACTCCTCTCTCCAGAGCAGACACTACAGGGTTCTAGACCACACTCCTCTCTCCAGAGCAGACACTACAGGGTTCTTGACCACACTCCTCTCTCCAGAGAATACACTACAGGGTTCTAGCCCACACTCCTCTCTCCAGAGAATACACTACCGGGTTCTAGACCACACTCCTCTCTCCAGAGAATACAATACCGGGTTCTAGACCATACTCCTCTCTCCAGAGCAGACACTACAGGGTTCTAGACCACACTCGGAGACACTACAGGGTTCTAGACCACACTCCTCTCTCCAGATAATACACTACAGGGTTCTAGACCACACTCCTCTATCCAGAGAATA
This sequence comes from Oncorhynchus mykiss, assembly GCF_057628025.1. NCBI lineage: Eukaryota > Metazoa > Chordata > Actinopteri > Salmoniformes > Salmonidae > Oncorhynchus > Oncorhynchus mykiss. The sequence continues at coordinate 36,235,804 of NC_143048.1, forward strand.
CACTACAGGGTTCTAGACCAAACTGCTCTCACCAGAGAATACACTACAGGGTTCTAGACCACACTCCTCTCTCCAGAGAATACACTACCGGGTTCTAGACCACACTCCTCTCTCCAGAGAATACACTACAGGGTTCTAGCCCACACTCCTCTCTCCAGAGAATACACTACCGGGTTCTAGACCACACTCCTCTCTCCAGAGAATACAATACCGGGTTCTAGACCATACTCCTCTCTCCAGAGCAGACACTACAGGGTTCTAGACCACACTCGGAGACACTACAGGGTTCTAGACCACACTCCTCTCTCCAGATAACACACTACAGGGTTCTAGACCACACTCCTCCCTCAAAATAATACACTACAGGGTTCTAGACCACACTGCTCTCTCCAGAGAATACACTACAGGGTTCTAGACCACACTCCTCTCTCCAGAGAATACACTACCGGGTTCTAGACCTCACTCCCCTCTCCAGAGAATACACTACCGGGTTCTAGACCATACTCCTCTCTCCAGAGAATACACTACCGGGTTCTAGACCACACTCCTCTCTCCAGAGAATACACTACCGGGTTCTAGACCACACTGCTCTCTCCAGAGGAGACACTACCGGGTTCTAGACAACACTCGGAGACACTACCGCGTTCTAGACCACACTCCTCTCTCCAAAGCAGACACTACAGGGTTCTTGACCACACTCCTCCCTCCAGAGAATACACTACAGGGTTCTAGACCACACTCCTCTCTCCAGAGAATACACTAGAGGGTTCTAGACCACACTCCTCTCTCCAGAGAATACACTACCGGGTTCTAGACCATACTCCTCTCTCCAGAGAATACACTACCGGGTTCTTGACCACACTCCTCTCTCCAGAGAATACACTACCGGGTTCTAGACCATACTCCTCTCTCCAGAGCAGACACTACAGGGTTCTAGACCATACTCGGAGACACTACAGGGTTCTAGACCACACTCCTCTCTCCAGAAAATACACTACAGGGTTCTAGACCACACTCCTCTCTCCAGAGAATACACTACAGGGTTCTAGACCACACTGCTCTCTCCAGAGAATACACTACAGGGTTCTAGACCACACTCCTCTCTCCAGAGAATACACTACCGTGTTCTAGACCACACTCCTCTCTCCAGAGAATACACTACCGGGTTCTAGACCATACTCCTCTCTCCAGAGAATACACTACCGGGTTCTAGACCACACTCCTCTCTCCAGAGAATACACTACCGGGTTCTAGACCACACTGCTCTCTCCAGAGGAGACACTACCGGGTTCTAGACAACACTCGGAGACACTACTGCGTTCTAGACCACACTGCTCTCTCCAAAGCAGACACTACAGGGTTCTAGACCACACTCCTCTCTCCAGAGAATACACTAGAGGGTTCTAGACCACACTCCTCTCTCCAGAGAATACACTACCGGGTTCTAGACCATACTCCTCTCTCCAGAGAATACACTACAGGGTTCTAGACCACACTCCTCTCTCCAGAGAATACACTACCGGGTTCTAGACCATACTCCTCTCTCCAGAGCAGACACTACAGGGTTCTAGACCACACTCTGAGACACTACATGGTTCTAGAACACACTCCTCTCTCCAGATAATACACTACAGGGTTCTAGACCACACTCCTCTCTCCAGAGAATACACTACAGGGTTCTAGACCAAACTGCTCTCACCAGAGAATACACTACAGGGTTCTAGACCACACTCCTCTCTCCAGAGAATACACTACCGGGTTCTAGACCACACTCCTCTCTCCAGAGAATACACTACCGGGTTCTAGACCACACTGCTCTCTCCAGAGGAGACACTACCGGGTTCTAGACAACACTCGGAGACACTACCGCGTTCTAGACCAAACTCCTCTCTCCAGAGAATACACTACCGGGTTCTAGACCTCACTCCCCTCTCCAGAGAATACACTACCGGGTTCTAGACCATACTCCTCTCTCCAGAGAATACACTACCGGGTTCTAGACCACACTCCTCTCTCCAGAGAATACACTACCGGGTTCTAGACCACACTGCTCTCTCCAGAGGAGACACTACCGGGTTCTAGACAACACTCGGAGACACTACCGCGTTCTAGACCACACTCCTCTCTCCAAAGCAGACACTACAGGGTTCTTGACCACACTCCTCCCTCCAGAGAATACACTACAGGGTTCTAGACCACACTCCTCTCTCCAGAGAATACACTAGAGGGTTCTAGACCACACTCCTCTCTCCAGAGAATACACTACCGGGTTCTAGACCATACTCCTCTCTCCAGAGAATACACTACCGGGTTCTTGACCACACTCCTCTCTCCAGAGAATACACTACCGGGTTCTAGACCATACTCCTCTCTCCAGAGCAGACACTACAGGGTTCTAGACCACACTCGGAGACACTACAGGGTTCTAGACCACACTCCTCTCTCCAGAAAATACACTACAGGGTTCTAGACCACACTCCTCTCTCCAGAGAATACACTACCGTGTTCTAGACCACACTCCTCTCTCCAGAGAATACACTACCGGGTTCTAGACCATACTCCTCTCTCCAGAGAATACACTACCGGGTTCTAGACCACACTCCTCTCTCCAGAGAATACACTACCGGGTTCTAGACCACACTGCTCTCTCCAGAGGAGACACTACCGGGTTCTAGACAACACTCGGAGACACTACCGCGTTCTAGACCACACTCCTCTCTCCAAAGCAGACACTACAGGGTTCTTGACCACACTCCTCCCTCCAGAGAATACACTACAGGGTTCTAGACCACACTCCTCTCTCCAGAGAATACACTAGAGGGTTCTAGACCACACTCCTCTCTCCAGAGAATACACTACCGGGTTCTAGACCATACTCCTCTCTCCAGAGAATACACTACCAGGTTCTTGACCACACTCCTCTCTCCAGAGAATACACTACCGGGTTCTAGACCATACTCCTCTCTCCAGAGCAGACACTACAGGGTTCTAGACCACACTCGGAGACACTACAGGGTTCTAGACCACACTCCTCTCTCCAGAAAATACACTACAGGGTTCTAGACCACACTCCTCTCTCCAGAGAATACACTACAGGGTTCTAGACCACACTGCTCTCTCCAGAGAATACACTACAGGGTTCTAGACCACACTCCTCTCTCCAGAGAATACACTACCGTGTTCTAGACCACACTCCTCTCTCCAGAGAATACACTACCGGGTTCTAGACCATACTCCTCTCTCCAGAGAATACACTACCGGGTTCTAGACCACACTCCTCTCTCCAGAGAATACACTACCGGGTTCTAGACCACACTGCTCTCTCCAGAGGAGACACTACCGGGTTCTAGACAACACTCGGAGACACTACTGCGTTCTAGACCACACTGCTCTCTCCAAAGCAGACACTACAGGGTTCTAGACCACACTCCTCTCTCCAGAGAATACACTAGAGGGTTCTAGACCACACTCCTCTCTCCAGAGAATACACTACCGGGTTCTAGACCATACTCCTCTCTCCAGAGAATACACTACAGGGTTCTAGACCACACTCCTCTCTCCAGAGAATACACTACCGGGTTCTAGACCATACTCCTCTCTCCAGAGCAGACACTACAGGGTTCTAGACCACACTCTGAGACACTACATGGTTCTAGAACACACTCCTCTCTCCAGATAATACACTACAGGGTTCTAGACCACACTCCTCTCTCCAGAGAATACACTACAGGGTTCTAGACCAAACTGCTCTCACCAGAGAATACACTACCGGGTTCTAGACCACACTCCTCTCTCCAGAGAATACACTACCGGGTTCTAGACCACACTGCTCTCTCCAGAGGAGACACTACCGGGTTCTAGACAACACTCGGAGACACTACCGCGTTCTAGACCACACTCCTCTCTCCAAAGCAGACACTACAGGGTTCTTGACCACACTCCTCCCTCCAGAGAATACACTACAGGGTTCTAGACCACACTCCTCTCTCCAGAGAATACACTAGAGGGTTCTAGACCACACTCCTCTCTCCAGAGAATACACTACCGGGTTCTAGACCATACTCCTCTCTCCAGAGAATACACTACAGGGTTCTTGACCACACTCGGAGACACTACAGGGTTCTAGACCACACTCCTCTCTCCAGAAAATACACTACAGGGTTCTAGACCACACTCCTCTCTCCAGAGAATACACTACAGGGTTCTAGACCACACTGCTCTCTCCAGAGAATACACTACAGGGTTCTAGACCACACTCCTCTCTCCAGAGAATACACTACCGTGTTCTAGACCACACTCCTCTCTCCAGAGAATACACTACCGGGTTCTAGACCATACTCCTCTCTCCAGAGAATACACTACCGGGTTCTAGACCACACTCATCTCTCCAGAGAATACACTACCGGGTTCTAGACCACACTGCTCTCTCCAGAGGAGACACTACCGGGTTCTAGACAACACTCGGAGACACTACCGCGTTCTAGACCACACTCCTCTCTCCAAAGCAGACACTACAGGGTTCTTGACCACACTCCTCCCTCCAGAGAATACACTACAGGGTTCTAGACCACACTCCTCTCTCCAGAGAATACACTAGAGGGTTCTAGACCACACTCCTCTCTCCAGAGAATACACTACCGGGTTCTAGACCATACTCCTCTCTCCAGAGAATACACTACCGGGTTCTTGACCACACTCCTCTCTCCAGAGAATACACTACCGGGTTCTAGACCATACTCCTCTCTCCAGAGCAGACACTACAGGGTTCTAGACCACACTCGGAGACACTACAGGGTTCTAGACCACACTCCTCTCTCCAGAAAATACACTACAGGGTTCTAGACCACACTCCTCTCTCCAGAGAATACACTACAGGGTTCTAGACCACACTGCTCTCTCCAGAGAATACACTACAGGGTTCTAGACCACACTCCTCTCTCCAGAGAATACACTACCGTGTTCTAGACCACACTCCTCTCTCCAGAGAATACACTACCGGGTTCTAGACCATACTCCTCTCTCCAGAGAATACACTACCGGGTTCTAGACCACACTCCTCTCTCCAGAGAATACACTACCGGGTTCTAGACCACACTGCTCTCTCCAGAGGAGACACTACCGGGTTCTAGACAACACTCGGAGACACTACTGCGTTCTAGACCACACTGCTCTCTCCAAAGCAGACACTACAGGGTTCTAGACCACACTCCTCTCTCCAGAGAATACACTAGAGGGTTCTAGACCACACTCCTCTCTCCAGAGAATACACTACCGGGTTCTAGACCATACTCCTCTCTCCAGAGAATACACTACAGGGTTCTAGACCACACTCCTCTCTCCAGAGAATACACTACCGGGTTCTAGACCATACTCCTCTCTCCAGAGCAGACACTACAGGGTTCTAGACCACACTCTGAGACACTACATGGTTCTAGAACACACTCCTCTCTCCAGATAATACACTACAGGGTTCTAGACCACACTCCTCTCTCCAGAGAATACACTACAGGGTTCTAGACCAAACTGCTCTCACCAGAGAATACACTACAGGGTTCTAGACCACACTCCTCTCTCCAGAGAATACACTACCGGGTTCTAGACCACACTCCTCTCTCCAGAGAATACACTACCGGGTTCTAGACCATACTGCTCTCTCCAGAGGAGACACTACCGGGTTCTAGACAACACTCGGAGACACTACCGCGTTCTAGACCAAACTCCTCTCTCCAGAGAATACACTACCGGGTTCTAGACCTCACTCCCCTCTCCAGAGAATACACTACCGGGTTCTAGACCATACTCCTCTCTCCAGAGAATACACTACCGGGTTCTAGACCACACTCCTCTCTCCAGAGAATACACTACCGGGTTCTAGACCACACTGCTCTCTCCAGAGGAGACACTACCGGGTTCTAGACAACACTCGGAGACACTACTGCGTTCTAGACCACACTGCTCTCTCCAAAGCAGACACTACAGGGTTCTAGACCACACTCCTCTCTCCAGAGAATACACTAGAGGGTTCTAGACCACACTCCTCTCTCCAGAGAATACACTACCGGGTTCTAGACCATACTCCTCTCTCCAGAGAATACACTACAGGGTTCTAGACCACACTCCTCTCTCCAGAGAATACACTACCGGGTTCTAGACCATACTCCTCTCTCCAGAGCAGACACTACAGGGTTCTAGACCACACTCTGAGACACTACATGGTTCTAGAACACACTCCTCTCTCCAGATAATACACTACAGGGTTCTAGACCACACTCCTCTCTCCAGAGAATACACTACAGGGTTCTAGACCAAACTGCTCTCACCAGAGAATACACTACAGGGTTCTAGACCACACTCCTCTCTCCAGAGAATACACTACCGGGTTCTAGACCACACTCCTCTCTCCAGAGAATACACTACCGGGTTCTAGACCATACTGCTCTCTCCAGAGGAGACACTACCGGGTTCTAGACAACACTCGGAGACACTACCGCGTTCTAGACCAAACTCCTCTCTCCAGAGAATACACTACCGGGTTCTAGACCTCACTCCCCTCTCCAGAGAATACACTACCGGGTTCTAGACCATACTCCTCTCTCCAGAGAATACACTACCGGGTTCTAGACCACACTCCTCTCTCCAGAGAATACACTACCGGGTTCTAGACCACACTGCTCTCTCCAGAGGAGACACTACCGGGTTCTAGACAACACTCGGAGACACTACCGCGTTCTAGACCACACTCCTCTCTCCAAAGCAGACACTACAGGGTTCTTGACCACACTCCTCCCTCCAGAGAATACACTACAGGGTTCTAGACCACACTCCTCTCTCCAGAGAATACACTAGAGGGTACTAGACCACACTCCTCTCTCCAGAGAATACACTACCGGGTTCTAGACCATACTCCTCTCTCCAGAGAATACACTACCGGGTTCTTGACCACACTCCTCTCTCCAGAGAATACACTACCGGGTTCTAGACCATACTCCTCTCTCCAGAGCAGACACTACAGGGTTCTAGACCACACTCGGAGACACTACAGGGTTCTAGACCACACTCCTCTCTCCAGAAAATACACTACAGGGTTCTAGACCACACTCCTCTCTCCAGAGAATACACTACAGGGTTCTAGACCACACTGCTCTCTCCAGAGAATACACTACAGGGTTCTAGACCACACTCCTCTCTCCAGAGAATACACTACCGTGTTCTAGACCACACTCCTCTCTCCAGAGAATACACTACCGGGTTCTAGACCATACTCCTCTCTCCAGAGAATACACTACCGGGTTCTAGACCACACTCCTCTCTCCAGAGAATACACTACCGGGTTCTAGACCACACTGCTCTCTCCAGAGGAGACACTACCGGGTTCTAGACAACACTCGGAGACACTACTGCGTTCTAGACCACACTGCTCTCTCCAAAGCAGACACTACAGGGTTCTAGACCACACTCCTCTCTCCAGAGAATACACTAGAGGGTTCTAGACCACACTCCTCTCTCCAGAGAATACACTACCGGGTTCTAGACCATACTCCTCTCTCCAGAGAATACACTACAGGGTTCTAGACCACACTCCTCTCTCCAGAGAATACACTACCGGGTTCTAGACCATACTCCTCTCTCCAGAGCAGACACTACAGGGTTCTAGACCACACTCTGAGACACTACATGGTTCTAGAACACACTCCTCTCTCCAGATAATACACTACAGGGTTCTAGACCACACTCCTCTCTCCAGAGAATACACTACAGGGTTCTAGACCAAACTGCTCTCACCAGAGAATACACTACAGGGTTCTAGACCACACTCCTCTCTCCAGAGAATACACTACCGGGTTCTAGACCACACTCCTCTCTCCAGAGAATACACTACCGGGTTCTAGACCATACTGCTCTCTCCAGAGGAGACACTACCGGGTTCTAGACAACACTCGGAGACACTACCGCGTTCTAGACCAAACTCCTCTCTCCAGAGAATACACTACCGGGTTCTAGACCTCACTCCCCTCTCCAGAGAATACACTACCGGGTTCTAGACCATACTCCTCTCTCCAGAGAATACACTACCGGGTTCTAGACCACACTCCTCTCTCCAGAGAATACACTACCGGGTTCTAGACCACACTGCTCTCTCCAGAGGAGACACTACCGGGTTCTAGACAACACTCGGAGACACTACCGCGTTCTAGACCACACTCCTCTCTCCAAAGCAGACACTACAGGGTTCTTGACCACACTCCTCCCTCCAGAGAATACACTACAGGGTTCTAGACCACACTCCTCTCTCCAGAGAATACACTAGAGGGTACTAGACCACACTCCTCTCTCCAGAGAATACACTACCGGGTTCTAGACCATACTCCTCTCTCCAGAGAATACACTACCGGGTTCTTGACCACACTCCTCTCTCCAGAGAATACACTACCGGGTTCTAGACCATACTCCTCTCTCCAGAGCAGACACTACAGGGTTCTAGACCACACTCGGAGACACTACAGGGTTCTAGACCACACTCCTCTCTCCAGAAAATACACTACAGGGTTCTAGACCACACTCCTCTCTCCAGAGAATACACTACAGGGTTCTAGACCACACTGCTCTCTCCAGAGAATACACTACAGGGTTCTAGACCACACTCCTCTCTCCAGAGAATACACTACCGTGTTCTAGACCACACTCCTCTCTCCAGAGAATACACTACCGGGTTCTAGACCATACTCCTCTCTCCAGAGAATACACTACCGGGTTCTAGACCACACTCCTCTCTCCAGAGAATACACTACCGGGTTCTAGACCACACTGCTCTCTCCAGAGGAGACACTACCGGGTTCTAGACAACACTCGGAGACACTACTGCGTTCTAGACCACACTGCTCTCTCCAAAGCAGACACTACAGGGTTCTAGACCACACTCCTCTCTCCAGAGAATACACTAGAGGGTTCTAGACCACACTCCTCTCTCCAGAGAATACACTACCGGGTTCTAGACCATACTCCTCTCTCCAGAGAATACACTACAGGGTTCTAGACCACACTCCTCTCTCCAGAGAATACACTACCGGGTTCTAGACCATACTCCTCTCTCCAGAGCAGACACTACAGGGTTCTAGACCACACTCTGAGACACTACATGGTTCTAGAACACACTCCTCTCTCCAGATAATACACTACAGGGTTCTAGACCACACTCCTCTCTCCAGAGAATACACTACAGGGTTCTAGACCAAACTGCTCTCACCAGAGAATACACTACAGGGTTCTAGACCACACTCCTCTCTCCAGAGAATACACTACCGGGTTCTAGACCACACTCCTCTCTCCAGAGAATACACTACCGGGTTCTAGACCACACTGCTCTCTCCAGAGGAGACACTACCGGGTTCTAGACAACACTCGGAGACACTACCGCGTTCTAGACCAAACTCCTCTCTCCAAAGCAGACACTACAGGGTTCTTGACCACACTCCTTTCTCCAGAGAATACACTACAGGGTTCTAGTCCACATTCCTCTCTCCAGAGAATACACTATAGGGTTCCAGACAACACTCCTCTCTCCAGAGAATACACTACAGGGTTCTAGAACACACTCCTCTCTCCAGAGAATACACTACAGGGTTCAAGACCACACTCCTCTCTCCAGAGCAGACACTACAGGGTTCTAGACCACATGCCTCTCTCCAGAGAATACACTACAGGGTTCTAGACCACACACCTCTCCAGAGGAGACACTACAGGAGGTGGTGCGTCACCTGAGTGGGTTGAGTCACTGATGTGGTCATCCTGTCTGGGTTGGCGCCCCCCCCCCCCCCCCTTAAGTTGTGCCGTGGCGGAGGTCTTTGTGGGCTATACTCAGCCTTGTCTCAGGATGGTAAGTTGGTGGTTGAAGATATCCCTCTAGTGGTGTGGGGGCTGTGCTTTGGCAAAGTGGGTGGGGTTATATCCTTCCTGTTTGGCCCTGTCCGGGGGTGTCCTCGGAGTGGGCCACAGTGTCTCCTGACCCCTCCTGTCTCAGCCTCCAGTATTTATGCTGCAGTAGTTTATGTGTCGGGGGGCTAGGGTCAGTTTGTTATATCTGGAGTACTTCTCCTGTCCTATTCGGTGTCCTGTGTGAATCTAAGTGTGCGTTCTCTAATTCTCTCCTTCTCTCTTTCTCTCTCTCGGAGGACCTGAGCCCTAGGACCATGCCCCAGGACTACCTGACATGATGACTCCTTGCTGTCCCCAGTCCACCTGGCTGTGCTGCTGCTCCAGTTTCAACTGTTCTGCCTTATTATTATTCGACCATGCTGATCATTTATGAACATTTGAACATCTTGGCCATGTTCTGTTATAATCTCCACCCGGCACAGCCAGAAGAGGACTGGCCATCCCACATATGCTCTCTCTAATTCTCTCTTTCTTTCTCTCTCTCGGAGGACCTGAGCCCTAGGACCATGCCCCAGGAATACCTGACATGATGACTCCTTGCTGTCCCCAGTCCACCTGACTGTGCTGCTGCTCCAGTTTCAACTATTCTGCCTTATTATTATTCGACCATGCTGGTCATTTATGAACATTTGAACATCTTGACCATGTTTTGTTATAATCTCCACCCGGCACAGCCAGAAGAGGACTGGCCACCCCACATAGCCTGGTTCCTCTCTAGGTTTCTTCCTAGGTTTTGGCCTTTCTAGGGAGTTTTTCCTAGCCACCGTGCTTCTTCACCTGCATTGCTTGCTGTTTGGGGTTTTAGGCTGGGTTTCTGTACAGCACTTTGAGATATCAGCTGATGTACGAAGGGCTATATAAAATAAATTTGATTGATTGACTACAGGGTTCTAGACCACACTGCTCTCTCCAGAGAATACACTACAGGGTTCTAGACCACACTCTTCTCTCCAGAGAATACACTACAGGGTTCTAGACCACACTCTTCTCTCCAGAGAATACACTACAGGGTTCTAGACCACACTCCTCTCTCCAGAGAATACACTACAGGGTTCTAGACCACACTCCTCTCTCCAGAGAATACACTACAGGGTTCAAGACCATACTCTTCTCTCCAGAGAATACACTACAGGGTTCTAGACCACACTCCTCTCTCCAGAGAATACACTACAGGGTTCTAGACCACACTCTTCTCTCCAGAGAATACACTACAGGGTTCTAGACCACACTCCTCTCTCCAGATAACACACTACAGGGTTCTAGACCACACTCCTCTCTTCAGAGCAGACTCTACAGGGTTCTAGACCACACTCCTCTCTCCAGAGAAGACACTACAGTGTTCTAGACCACAGGCCTCTCCAGAGGAGACACTACAGGGTTCTAGACCACACTCTTCTCTCCAGAGAATACACTACAGGGTTCTAGACCACACTCCTCTCTCCAAAGAATACACTACAGTGTTCTAGACCACACTCCTCTCTCCAAAGCAGACACTACAGGGTTCTTGACCACACTCCTCTCTCCAGATAACACACTACAGGGTTCTAGACCACACTCCTCTCTCCAGAGAATACAGTACAGGGTTCTAGACCACACTCCTCTCTCCAGAGCAGACTCTACAGGGTTCTAGACCAGACTCCTCTCTCCAGAGAATACACGACAGGGTTCTAGACCACACTCCTCTCTCCGGAGCAGACACTACAGGGTTCTAGACCACACTCCTCTCTCCAGAGAAGACACTACAGGGTTCTAGACCACACTCCTCTCTCCAGAGAATACACTACAGGGTTCTAGACCACACTCCTCTCTCCAGAGCAGACACTACAGGGTTCTAGACCACACTCCTCTCTTCAGAGTAGACACTACAGGGTTCCAGACCACACTGCTCTCTCCAGAGAGTACACTACAGGGTTCTAGACCACACTCCTCTCTCCAGAGTAGACACTACAGGGTTCCAGACCACACTCCTATCTCCAGAGCAGACACTACAGGGTTCTAGACCACACTCCTCTCTCCAGAGCAGACACTACAGGGTTCTAGACCACACTCCTTTCTCCAGAGCAGACTCTACCGGGTTCTAGACCACACTCCTCTCTCCAGAGCAGGCACTACAGGGTTCTAGACCACACTCCTCTCTCCAGAGAATACACTACAGGGTTCTAGACCACACTCCTCTCTCCAGAGAATACACTACAGGGTTCTAGACCACACTCCTCTCTCCAGAGAATACACTACAGGGTTCTAGACCACACTCCTCTCTCCAGAGCATACACTACAGGGTTCTAGACCACACTCCTCTCTCCAGAGAATACACTACAGGGTTCTAGACCACACTCCTCTCTCCAGAGCATACACTACAGGGCCAATATTTCTGCTTTTACAGTAATTGCTCTCCTATCTCTCTCTCCATTCCTCCCCTCCTCTCCATTCCTCCCCTCCTCTCCTTCTTTCCCCCCTCGTTTCAGACCGAGGGGAGTGGAAGTAGGAGGGGGCGATGTGGTGATGTTCATCACTGATCTGTGTGGCCGGGGCAGATGCACGCATTACTTCCCGAACACGGTTGTACCGCGGTCGGAGACAGAGAGGCTAACCTTGGAGTCCCCTCCCCCGCTGCCACACTCTCCCTTGTCGTACCACCATTTATTTTTCAATTTGTCCAACAGGCCCTGCTCGTTGAGTTTTAACACAGCCAGGTTGACCGCATTTCTTCAGAGGGATAAAACATAGTTGGTCAGAGGAGGGATGGAGTATCAGCCAATGATGAGCCAATGGGATGAGGAAAAAGGAACGCCAGTGATTGGTTGGAAGGCATCAGATTAGAGGACACACACAACCCTCCAGAAAACCCTCTCTCTCTTTCATCTCTCTTCCAGCTTTTACATCCCACCTTATTATAAAGACATATTTGAATATCGGAAGCCCATTGGTTACATTGGTTATGCCAGTTTGCTGTAGCTAAATCAACATATAGAGAGAGCCAAATAGCCCAAACCCCTTTCATTCAGTCCACCTTTACCGCATAGATGAAGGCTATTGTCTGAATGACGTGCAGCAGGGCGAGTAAAGGGGAGTGGTGGAGCCCTGGTTAAATGTTGTGTTAAAGCCTATCTCAGTCCCCTGATGACACAGAGCTAACACCCTTCTGCTGGTGTTCTGGTCCCCGATGACACGGAGCTACACCCTGCTGCTGGTGTTCTGGTCCCTGATGACACAGAGCTAACACCCTGCTGCTGGTGTTCTGGTCCCTGATGACATGGAGCTACACCCTGCTGCTGGTGTTCTGGTCCCTGATGACACGGAGCTACACCCTGCTGCTGGTGTTCTGGTCCCTGATGACACAGAGCTAACACCCTGCTGCTGGTGTTCTGGTCCCTGATGACACGGAGCTACACCCTGCTGCTGGTGTTCTGGTCCCTGATGACACAGAGCTAACACCCTGCTGCTGGTGTTCTGGTCCCTGATGACACAGAGCTAACACCCTGCTGCTGGTGTTCTGGTCCCTAATGACACAGAGCTAACACCCTGCTGCTGGTGTTCTGGTCCCTGATGACATGGAGCTAACACCCTGCTGATGGTGTTCTGGTCCCTGATGACACGGAGCTAACACCCTGCTGCTGGTGTTCTGGTCCCTGATGACACGGAGCTACACCCTGCTGCTGGTGTTCTGGTCCCTGATGACACGGAGCTACACCCTGCTGCTGGTGTTCTGGTCCCTGATGACACGGAGCTACACCCTGCCTCTGGTGTTCTGGTCCCTGATGACACGGAGCTACACCCTACTGCTGGTGTTCTGGTCCCTGATGATGCAGAGCTACACCCTGCCTCTGGTGTTCTGGTCCCTGATGACACGGAGCTACACCCTGCTGCTGGTGTTATGGTCCCTGATGACACAGAGCTAACACCCTGCTGCTTGTGTTCTGGTCCCTGATGATGCAGAGCTAACACCCTGCTGCTTGTGTTCTGGTCCCTGATGATGCAGAGCTAACACCCTGCTAGTGGTGTTCTGGTCCCTGATGATGCAGAGCTAACACCCTGCTGCTGGTGTTCTGGTCCCTGATGACACAGACCTAACACCCTGCTGCTGGTGTTCTGGTCCCTGATGACATGGAGCTAACACCCTGCTGCTGGTGTTATGGTCCCTGATGACACAGAGCTAACACCCTGCTGCTGGTGTTCTGGTCCCTGATGACACAGAGCTAACACCCTGCTGCTGGTGTTCTGGTCCCTGATGACATGGAGCTAACACCATGCTGCTAACACCCTGCTGCTTGTGTTCTGGTCCCTGATGACACAGAGCTAACACCCTGCTGCTTGTGTTCTGGTCCCTGATGATGCAGAGCTAACACCCTGCTAGTGGTGTTCTGGTCCCTGATGATGCAGAGCTAACACCCTGCTGCTGGTGTTCTGGTCCCTGATGACACAGACCTAACACCCTGCTGCTGGTGTTCTGGTCCCTGATGACACAGACCTAACACCCTGCTGCTGGTGTTCTGGTCCCTGATGACACGGAGCTACACCCTGCTGCTGGTGTTCTGGTCCCTGATGACACGGAGCTACACCCTGCCTCTGGTGTTCTGGTCCCTGATGACACGGAGCTACACCCTGCTGCTGGTGTTCTGGTCCCTGATGACATGGAGCTACACCCTGCCTCTGGTGATCTGGTCCCTGATGACACGGAGCTACACCCTGCTGCTGGTGTTCTGGTCCCTGATGACATGGAGCTAACACCCTGCTGCTGGTGTTATGGTCCCTGATGACACAGAGCTAACACCCTGCTGCTGGTGTTCTGGTCCCTGATGACACAGAGCTAACACCCTGCTGCTGGTGTTCTGGTCCCTGATGACATGGAGCTAACACCCTGCTGCTGGTGTTCTGGTCCCTGATGACATGGAGCTAACACCCTGCTGATGGTGTTCTGGTCCTTGATGACACGGAGCTAACACCCTGCTGCTGGTGTTCTGGTCCCTGATGACACAGAGCTAACACCCTGCTGCTTGTGTTCTGGTCCCTGATGACACAGAGCTAACACCCTGCTGCTGGTGTTCTGGTCCCTGATGACACAGAGCTAACACCCTGCTGCTGGTGTTCTGGTCCCTGATGACACAGAGCTAACACCCTGCTGCTGGTGTTCTGGTCCCTGATGACACAGAGCTAACACCCTGCTGCTGGTGTTCTGGTCCCTGATGACACAGAGCTACACCCTGCTGCTGGTGTTCTGGTCCCTGATGACACGGAGCTACACCCTGCTGCTGGTGTTCTGGTCCCTGATGACACGGAGCTACACCCTGCCTCTGGTGTTCTGGTCCCTGATGACACGGAGCTACACCCTGCTGCTGGTGTTCTGGTCCCTGATGACATGGAGCTACACCCTGCTGCTGGTGTTCTGGTCCCTGATGACACGGAGCTACACCCTGCTGCTGGTGTTCTGGTCCCTGATGACATGGAGCTAACACCCTGCTGCTGGTGTTATGGTCCCTGATGACACAGAGCTAACACCCTGCTGCTGGTGTTCTGGTCCCTGATGACACAGAGCTAACACCCTGCTGCTGGTGTTCTGGTCCCTGATGACATGGAGCTAACACCATGCTGCTAACACCCTGCTGCTTGTGTTCTGGTCCCTGATGACACAGAGCTAACACCCTGCTGCTTGTGTTCTGGTCCCTGATGATGCAGAGCTAACACCCTGCTAGTGGTGTTCTGGTCCCTGATGATGCAGAGCTAACACCCTGCTGCTGGTGTTCTGGTCCCTGATGACACAGACCTAACACCCTGCTGCTGGTGTTCTGGTCCCTGATGACACAGACCTAACACCCTGCTGCTGGTGTTCTGGTCCCTGATGACACGGAGCTACACCCTGCTGCTGGTGTTCTGGTCCCTGATGACACGGAGCTACACCCTGCTGCTGGTGTTCTGGTCCCTGATGACACGGAGCTACACCCTGCTGCTGGTGTTCTGGTCCCTGATGACATGGAGCTACACCCTGCCTCTGGTGATCTGGTCCCTGATGACACGGAGCTACACCCTGCTGCTGGTGTTCTGGTCCCTGATGACATGGAGCTAACACCCTGCTGCTGGTGTTATGGTCCCTGATGACACAGAGCTAACACCCTGCTGCTGGTGTTCTGGTCCCTGATGACACAGAGCTAACACCCTGCTGCTGGTGTTCTGGTCCCTGATGACATGGAGCTAACACCATGCTGCTAACACCCTGCTGCTTGTGTTCTGGTCCCTGATGACACAGAGCTAACACCCTGCTGCTTGTGTTCTGGTCCCTGATGATGCAGAGCTAACACCCTGCTAGTGGTGTTCTGGTCCCTGATGATGCAGAGCTAACACCCTGCTGCTGGTGTTCTGGTCCCTGATGACACAGACCTAACACCCTGCTGCTGGTGTTCTGGTCCCTGATGACACAGACCTAACACCCTGCTGCTGGTGTTCTGGTCCCTGATGACACAGAGCTAACACCCTGCTGCTGGTGTTCTGGTCCCTGATGACACAGAGCTAACACCCTGCTGCTGGTGTTCTGATCCCTGATGACACAGAGCTAACACCCTGCTGCTGGTGTTCTGGTCCCTGATGACACAGAGCTAACACCCTGCTGCTGGTGTTCTGGTCCCTGATGACACAGAGCTAACACCCTGCTGCTGGTGTTCTGGTCCCTGATGACACAGAGCTAACACCCTGCTGCTGGTGTTCTGGTCCCTGATGACACAGAGCTAACACCCTGCTGCTTGTGTTCTGGTCCCTGATGACACAGAGCTAACACCCTGCTGCTGGTGTTCTGGTCCCTGATGACACAGAGCTAACACCCTGCTGCTGGTGTTTTGGTCCCTGATGACACGGAGCTAACACCCTACTGCTGGTGTTCTGGTCCCTGATGACACAGAGCTACACCCTTCTGCTGGTGTTCTGGTCCCTGATGACACGGAGCTACACCCTGCTGCTGGTGTTCTGGTCCCTGATGACACAGAGCTAACACCCTGCTAGTGGTGTTCTGGTCCCTGATGACACGGAGCTAACACCTCTCCTCTCCTCTCTTCTCTCTCCTCGCTCTCTTCCCATCTCCTATCTTTTGTCTTCTCTCTCTCCTCTCTTCCCTCTTTTCTCTCTCCGCACTCTCTCCTCACTCTCTGCTCTCTTCCCTCCATTCTCTCTCCTATCTCCTCTCTTTTGTCTTCTCTCTCTCTCCTCTCCTCTCTCTCTCTCTCTCTTCTCTCTCTCTTCTCACTCATCTCTCTTCTTGTCTCTCCTTTTCTCTCTCAGCTGCTGTCATCAGTTTGCTTCGCCTCATTGCTTCACTCTTCCGTTTGTGTCTGTTTGCCAGGGAGTATGTGTACCAAGGAGCGTGTGTTTGCGTGCATGACTATATATATACAAAATATGTTTTATTGTCACATCACCAGATAGGTGCAGTGAAATGTGTTGATGTACATGGTCAGCCATAGTAGTACAGCTCCTCTGGAGCATACTAGGGTTAAGTGCCTTGCTCAAGGGCACATCGACAGATTGTTCAACCTTTCAGTTACTGGCCCAACTGGCCCAACGCAAACTGACAGTCCGACAGACAGAGAGTCAGACCCATAGACAGCTAGAGAGAGAGAGAGAGAGAGAGAGAGAGTTCTCTTGGGTGGGCAACAAGCCATGGAGCATATCACCATCATAAGAAGGGTATGGGAAAAGGAATGATGCTACATAGACATCTCTCATACATATTATCATATGAATTAACTACATATCTTACTATTAATAATAATCTTTATCAAAATCATCATCATCATGTCAAATCAGTGCTTTGAATGGCTTGCCGTGAGCAGGGGCTCTTGCCTGACATGCTCTCTCCCGTAGGTTTTCCCATGATCAGGAGAAGCCATAGACAGCAGTCGATAGTCCCAGAATAGTAAGGGGGCAGGTGGGGACCATCATCCACTGGCTGTCACTTTTCCCTCGGAAACAGAAAACCTTAATTTATCTGAGTGGAAAAGGAACCCTGGTAAAGGTGCAGGGGAGTGGGAGGACTTCTTTGCAAGGTGCACAGGGGGAAGTTATAGGAACATTATAGAAAGGTGTCAGTAGTCCTGCTGCTATAGACACACACACACACTACAAATGTATGGATTTTAGTGTTTCAGGGCATCATCAATTAATTGGATTGTGGGAATTTGTTTCTTTTGATCGATTTGATTGATTTTATCTGCATTTTGGGGTGTTATGAAATAATTTGATAGTTTTCTGCTTTTTGTTCCCCCCGTTGGCCAGGCCCTTCAACATCCTGTTTCCTGTGTGTCTATAAATTCCCCCGGGTGGCTCTGGGAGTCATGGCAATGCCAAGGTGCTCCGCCCCTCTCCACGGCATCACCATTAGTAACTTCAATCACAATCGGTCTCAGTCCAAAAACAGATAGTATCTACATAACACTCTGAGAATGAAGGAATGAGACAGTCAAGACACCAAACGAGTGGACACATTACCTGATCAGTGGCCCTGTCAAAAGAAAGAGTGAGTGAAAGAAGAGAAATGGAGAGAGAGGGATGGGTGGAGAGACGGACATACAGCAATACAACAGAGCAATGGAGCTAACAAGCATTAAATACCTTAACACAACATAGACAGGGAGGGAGGGAGAAGGAGTCAGAGAGGGAGAGAGTCAGACAGAGAGGGAGAAGGAGACGGAGAGGGAGAGGGAGAAGGAGACAGAGAGGGAGAGAGTCAGACAGAGAGGGAGAAGGAGACGGAGAGGGAGAAGGAGATGGAGAGAGAGCTTGAGACAGAGAGGGAGAGAGTCATACAGAGATAGAGAAGGAGACAGTGAGGGAGAAGGAGAGGGAGAAGGAGTCAGAGAGGGAAAGAGTCAGACAGAGAGAGAGAAGGAGACGGAGAGGGAGACGGAGACAGAGAGGGAGAAGGAGACAGAGGGGAGAAGGAGACAGAGGGGAGAAGGAGACAGAGAGGGAGAAGGAGACAGAGAGGGAGAAGGAGACAGAGAGGGAGAGAGTCAGACAGAGAGAGAGAAGGAAATGGAGAGGGAGAGAGTCAGACAGAGAGAGAGAAGGAGACGGAGAGGGAGAAGGAGACAGAGAGGGAGAAGGAGACAGAGAGGGAGAAGGAGATGGAGAGGGAGAAGGAGACAGAGAGGGAGAGAGTCAGACAGAGAGAGAAAAGGAGACGGAGAGGGAAAAGGAGAAGGAGAGGGAGAAGGAGACGGAGAGGGAGAAGGAGATGGAGAGAGAGAGAGTCAGACACAGAGAGAGAAGGAGACGGAGAGGGAGAAGGAGACGGAGAGGGAGTAGGAGACGGAGAGGGAGGCAGTGAAGGAGACGGAGAAGGAGACGGAGAGGGAGAAGGAGACAAAGAGGGAGAAGGAGAGAGGGAGAAGGAGACAGAGGGGGAGAGAGTCATACAGAGAGAGAGAAGGAGATGGAGTGGGAGAAGGAGACGGAGAGGGAGAAGGAGGCAGTGAAGGAGACGGAGAAGGAGACAGAGATGGAGACAGAGAAGGAGAAGGAGAGGGAGAAGGAGGCAGTGAAGGAGACTGAGAGGGAGACGGAGAGGGAGAAGGAGAAGGAGATGGAGAGGGAGAAGAGGACAGAGAGGGAGAGAGGCAGAGGGAGAAGGAGACAGAGAGGGAGAGAGGCAGAGAGAGAAGGAGACAGAGAGAGAGAGAAGGAGACAGAGAGGGAGAAGGAGACAGAGAGGGAGAAGGAGAGAAATAAAGTAATAAAGAGAGAGAGACAGGGAGAGAAATGGAGGGAGAGAGAGAGACAGAGAGGGAGAAGGAGAGGGAGAAGGAGACGGAGAGGGAGAAGAGGACAGAGAGGGAGAGAGGCAGAGGGAGAAGGAGACAGAGAGGGAGAAAGGCAGAGAGAGAAGGAGACAGAGAGAGAGAAGGAGACGGAGAGGGAGAGGGAGAAGGAGGCAGAGAGGGAGAAGGAGGCAGAGAAGGAGAAGGAGACAGAGAGGGAGAAGGGGACAGAGAGGGAGAAGGAGACAGAGAGGGAGAGAAATAAAGTAACAAAGAGAGAGACAGACAGGGAGAGAAATAGAGGGAGAAAGAGAGACAGAGAGAGCGAGAGAGAGATAGACAAGACATAGACCAGACATAGACCAGACTTAGACACTACTAAGTGATCCAAAAAAAAGGCACACCAGGGTAGGTGGAATACCATAACAACAGTTGAGTTGGGGACTACCATCGTTATACTACTCCACCCACCTTAGCTGTGAGCCTTTAGGTGTGGCAATGCCATATCCCTTGGAGTCCAGGTTGCCTCCAACCTTCATGGTGTCGCAGGGCTTGCGTTGTTCCGTGTACTCATTCATGGTGGACTCCAGGAGGAAAGCGTACTTCCCTTTGGACTTGCGGACGCGAGCTACGCCCTCCGCTGTGGTCTTAGCGAAGACAGAGGGCTCAGCAGACTTCATATAGGACCACATCTTCTCATATACAGCAATCTTTGACCTCTAAGAGAACAAAGGGCAGAGAGAAGGTGTTAGAGGTGAGCTTTAGGGTTAGTGATCCATCCATTCATCCACCCACCCACCCATCCATTCATCGGTCCATCCATCCATCTATTCATCCATCAGCTGCAATGATCGCTGGTCCTGAAATATTGATGATCATCTGCAGCTGCTGTTCACAGGGCATTCAGAACCAACTGCCAGTGGACAGTGTAATATTGGACAGTGTAATAGTGTAGACCCATCTGCTAGTGGACAGTGTAATAGTTTAGGACCAACTGCTAGGGGACAGTGTAATATTGTAGAATCATCTGCTAGTGGACAGTGTAATAGTTTAGGACCAACTGCTAGTGGACAGTGTACTAGTGGACTGTGTAATAGTGGTCAGTGTATTAGTGGACAGTGTAATAGTGGACAGTGTAATAGTGGACAGTGTAATAGTGGACAGTGTAATAGTGTAGAACCAACTGCTAGTGGACAGTGTTAAAGTGGACAGTGTATTAGTGGACTGTGTAGTAGTGGACAGTGTAATAGTGGACAGTGTAATAGTGTAGAACCAACTGCTAGTGGACAGTGTCATAGTGGACAGTGTAATAGTGGAGAGTGTAATATTGGACAGTGTAATAGTGTAGAACCAACTGCTAGTGGACAGTGTCATAGTGGACAGTGTAATAGTGGACAGTGTAATAGTGTAGAACCAACTGCTAGTGGACAGTGTAATAGTATAAAACCAACTGTTAGTGGACAGTGTAATCGTGTACAGTGTAATAGAGGACAGTGTAATATTGTAGAACCAACTGCTAGTGGACAGTGTAATATTGGACAGTGTAATAGTGTAGAACCAACTGCTAGTGGACAGTGTAATAGTGGACAGTGTAATAGAGGACAGTGTAATAGTGTAGAACCAACTGCTAGTGGACAGTGTAATAGTGGACAGTGTAAGAGTGTAGAACCAACTGCTAGTGGACAGTGTAATAGTGGACAGTGTAATAGTGGACAGTGTAATAGTGGACAGTGTAATAGTGGACAGTGTAATAGTGGACAGTGTAATAGTGTAGAACCAACTGCTATTGGACAGTGTAATAGTGGACAGTGTAATAGTGGACAGTGTAATAGTGGACAATGTAATAGTGGACAGTGTAATAGTGTAGACCCAACTGCCAGTGGACAGTGTTATAGTGGACAGTGTAATAGTGGACAGTGTAATAGAGGACAGTGTAATAGTGTAGAACCAACTGCTAGTGGACAGTGTAATAGTGGACAGTGTAATAGTGGACAGTGTAATATTGGACAGTGTAATAGTGTAGAACCAACTGCTAGTGGACAGTGTTATAGTGGACAGTGTAATAGAGGACAGTGTAATAGTGTAGAACCAACTGCTAGTGGACAGTGTAATAGTGGACAGTGTAATAGTGGACAGTGTAATAGTGTAGAACCAACTGCTAGTGGACAGTGTAATAGTGGGCAGTGTAATAGTGGACAGTGTAATAGTGTAGAACCAACTGCTAGTGGACAGTGTAATAGTGGACAGTGTAATAGTGGACAGTGTAATAGTGGACAGTGTAATAGAGGACAGTGTAATAGTGTAGAATCAACTGCTAGTGGACAGTGTAATAGTGGACAGTGTAATAGTGGACAGTGTAATAGTGGACAATGTAATAGTGGACAGTGTAATAGAGGACAGTGTAATAGTGTAGAACCAACTGCTAGTGGACAGTGTAATAGTGGGCAGTGTAATAGTGGACAGTGTAATAGTGTAGAACCAACTGCTAGTGGACAGTGTAATAGTGGACAGTGTAATAGTGGACAGTGTAATAGTGTAGAACCAACTGCTAGTGGACAGTGTTATAGTGGACAGTGTAATAGTGGACAGTGTAATAGTGTAGAACCAACTGCTAGTGGACAGTGTTATAGTGGACAGTGTAATAGTGGACAGTGTAATAGTGGACAGTGTAATAGTGGACAGTGTAATAGTGTAGAACCAACTGCTAGTGGACAGTGTTATAGTGGACAGTGTAATAGTGGACAGTGTAACAGTGGACAGTGTAATACTGTGGAACCAACTGCTAGTGGACAGTGTCATAGTGGACAGTGTAATACTGGACAGTGTAATATTGTAGAACCAACTGCTATTGGACAGTGTCATAGTGGACAGTGTAATAGTGGACAGTGTATTAGTGGACAGTGTAATAGTGGACAGTGTAATAGTGGATAGTGTAATAGTGGACAGTGTAATAGTGGACAGTGTAATAGTGTAGAACCAACTGCTAGTGCACAGTGTAATTAGTGGACAGTGTAATAGTGGACAGTGTAATAGTGTAGAACCAACTGCTAGTGGACAGTGTAATAGTGGACAGTGTAATAGTGAACAGTGTAATAGTGTAGAACCAACTGCTAGTGGACAGTGTAATAGTGGGCAGTGTAATAGTGGACAGTGTAATAGTGTAGAACCAACTGCTAGTGGACAGTGTAATAGTGAACAGTGTAATAGTGGACAGTGTAATAGTGTAGAACCAACTGCTAGTGGACAGTGTAATAGTGGACAGTCTAATAGTGTAGAACCAACTGCTAGTGGACAGTGTAATAGTGTAGAACCAACTGCTAGTGGACAGTGTAATAGTGAACAGTGTAATAGTGGACAGTGTAATAGTGTAGAACCAACTGCTAGTGGACAGTGTAATAGTGGACAGTCTAATAGTGTAGAACCAACTGCTAGTGGACAGTGTTATAGTGGACAGTGTAATAGTGGACAGTGTAATAGTGTAGAACCAACTGCTAGTGGACAGTGTAATAGTGGACAGTGTAATAGTGGACAGTGTAATAGTGGACAGTGTAATAGTGTAGAACCAACTGCTAGTGGACAGTGTTATAGTGGACAGTGTAATAGTGGACAGTGTAATAGAGGACAGTGTAATAGTGTAGAACCAACTGCTAGTGGACAGTGTAATAGTGGACAGTGTAATAGTGGACAGTGTAATAGTGGACAGTGTAATAGTGGACAGTGTAATAGTGTAGAACCAACTGCTAGTGGACAGTGTAATAGTGGGCAGTGTAATAGTGGACAGTGTAATAGTGTAGAACCAACTGCTAGTGGACAGTGTAATAGTGGACAGTGTAATAGTGGACAGTGTAATAGTGTAGAACCAACTGCTAGTGGACAGTGTTATAGTGGACAGTGTAATAGTGGACAGTGTAATAGTGTAGAACCAACTGCTAGTGGACAGTGTTATAGTGGACAGTGTAATAGTGGACAGTGTAATAGTGGACAGTGTAATAGTGTAGAATCATCTGCTAGTGGACAGTGTAATAGTGGACAGTGTAATAGTGTAGAACCAACTGCTAGTGGACAGTGTTATAGTGGACAGTGTAATAGTGGACAGTGTAACAGTGGACAGTGTAATAGTGTAGAACCAACTGCTAGTGGACAGTGTCATAGTGGACAGTGTAATACTGGACAGTGTAATATTGTAGAACCAACTGCTATTGGACAGTGTCATAGTGGACAGTGTAATAGTGGACAGTGTAATAGTGGACAGTGTAATAGTGTAGAACCAACTGCTATTGGACAGTGTAATAGTGGACAGTGTAATAATGGACAGTGTAATAGTGGACAGTGTATTAGTGGACAGTGTAATAGTGGACAGTGTAATAGTGGACAGTGTAATAGTGGACAGTGTAATAGTGGACAGTGTAATAGTGGACAGTGTAATAGTGTAGAACCAACTGCTAGTGCACAGTGTAATTAGTGGACAGTGTAATAGTGGACAGTGTAATAGTGGACAGTGTAATAGTGTAGAACCAACTGCTAGTGCACAGTGTAATTAGTGGACAGTGTAATAGTGGACAGTGTAATAGTGTAGAACCAACTGCTAGTGGACAGTGTAATAGTGGACAGTGTAATAGTGGACAGTGTAATAGTGTAGAACCAACTGCTAGTGGACAGTGTAATAGTGGGCAGTGTAATAGTGGACAGTGTAATAGTGTAGAACCAACTGCTAGTGGACAGTGTAATAGTGGACAGTGTAATAGTGGACAGTGTAATAGTGGACAGTGTAATAGAGGACAGTGTAATAGTGTAGAACCAACTGCTAGTGGACAGTGTAATAGTGGACAGTGTAATAGTGGACAGTGTAATAGTGGACAGTGTAATAGTGGACAATGTAATAGTGGACAGTGTAATAGAGGACAGTGTAATAGTGTAGAACCAACTGCTAGTGGACAGTGTAATAGTGGGCAGTGTAATAGTGGACAGTGTAATAGTGTAGAACCAACTGCTAGTGGACAGTGTAATAGTGGACAGTGTAATAGTGGACAGTGTAATAGTGTAGAACCAACTGCTAGTGGACAGTGTTATAGTGGACAGTGTAATAGTGGACAGTGTAATAGTGTAGAACCAACTGCTAGTGGACAGTGTTATAGTGGACAGTGTAATAGTGGACAGTGTAATAGTGGACAGTGTAATAGTGGACAGTGTAATAGTGTAGAATCATCTGCTAGTGGACAGTGTTATAGTGGACAGTGTAATAGTGGACAGTGTAATAGTGGACAGTGTAATAGTGTAGAACCAACTGCTAGTGGACAGTGTTATAGTGGACAGTGTAATAGTGGACAGTGTAACAGTGGACAGTGTAATAGTGTAGAACCAACTGCTAGTGGACAGTGTAATAGTGTAGAACCAACTGCTAGTGGACAGTGTAATAGTGGACAGTGTAATAGTGGACAGTGTAATAGTGTAGAACCAACTGCTAGTGGACAGTGTTATAGTGGACAGTGTAATAGTGGACAGTGTAATAGAGGACAGTGTAATAGTGTAGAACCAACTGCTAGTGGACAGTGTAATAGTGGACAGTGTAATAGTGGACAGTGTAATAGTGGACAGTGTAATAGTGGACAGTGTAATAGTGTAGAACCAACTGCTAGTGGACAGTGTAATAGTGGGCAGTGTAATAGTGGACAGTGTAATAGTGTAGAACCAACTGCTAGTGGACAGTGTAATAGTGGACAGTGTAATAGTGGACAGTGTAATAGTGTAGAACCAACTGCTAGTGGACAGTGTTATAGTGGACAGTGTAATAGTGGACAGTGTAATAGTGGACAGTGTAATAGTGTAGAATCATCTGCTAGTGGACAGTGTAATAGTGGACAGTGTAATAGTGTAGAACCAACTGCTAGTGGACAGTGTTATAGTGGACAGTGTAATAGTGGACAGTGTAACAGTGGACAGTGTAATAGTGTAGAACCAACTGCTAGTGGACAGTGTCATAGTGGACAGTGTAATACTGGACAGTGTAATATTGTAGAACCAACTGCTATTGGACAGTGTCATAGTGGACAGTGTAATAGTGGACAGTGTAATAGTGGACAGTGTAATAGTGTAGAACCAACTGCTATTGGACAGTGTAATAGTGGACAGTGTAATAATGGACAGTGTAATAGTGGACAGTGTATTAGTGGACAGTGTAATAGTGGACAGTGTAATAGTGGACAGTGTAATAGTGGACAGTGTAATAGTGGACAGTGTAATATTGTAGAACCAACTGCTATTGGACAGTGTCATAGTGGACAGTGTAATAGTGGACAGTGTAATAGTGGACAGTGTAATAGTGTAGAACCAACTGCTATTGGACAGTGTAATAGTGGACAGTGTAATAATGGACAGTGTAATAGTGGACAGTGTATTAGTGGACAGTGTAATAGTGGACAGTGTAATAGTGGACAGTGTAATAGTGGACAGTGTAATAGTGGACAGTGTAATAGTGTAGAACCAACTGCTAGTGGACAGTGTAATAGTGGACAGTGTAATAGTGAACAGTGTAATAGTGTAGAACCAACTGCTAGTGGACAGTGTAATAGTGGGCAGTGTAATAGTGGACAGTGTAATAGTGTAGAACCAACTGCTAGTGGACAGTGTAATAGTGGACAGTGTAATAGTGTAGAACCAACTGCTAGTGGACAGTGTAATAGTGGACAGTCTAATAGTGTAGAACCAACTGCTAGTGGACAGTGTAATAGTGTAGAACCAACTGCTAGTGGACAGTGTAATAGTGAACAGTGTAATAGTGGACAGTGTAATAGTGTAGAACCAACTGCTAGTGGACAGTGTCATAGTGGACAGTGAAACAGTGGACAGTGTAATAGTGGACAGTGTAATAGTGGACAGTGTAATGGTGTAGAACCAACTGCTAGTGGACAGTGTAATAGTGGACAGTGTAATAGTGGACAGTGTAATAGTGGACAGTGTAATAGTGTAGAACCAACTGCTAGTGGACAGTGTTATAGTGGACAGTGTAATAGTGGACAGTGTAATAGAGGACAGTGTAATAGTGTAGAACCAACTGCTAGTGGACAGTGTTATAGTGGACAGTGTAATAGTGGACAGTGTAATAGTGTAGAACCAACTGCTAGTGGACAGTGTAATAGTGGACAGTGTAATAGTGGACAGTGTAATAGTGTAGAACCAACTGCTAGTGGACAGTGTTATAGTGGACAGTGTAATAGTGGACAGTGTAATAGAGGACAGTGTAATAGTGTAGAACCAACTGCTAGTGGACAGTGTAATAGTGGACAGTGTAATAGTGTAGAACCAACTGCTAGTGGACAGTGTTATAGTGGACAGTGTAATAGTGGACAGTGTAATAGTGTAGAACCAACTGCTAGTGGACAGTGTCATAGTGGACAGTGTAATAGTGGACAGTGTAATAGTGGACAGTGTAATAGTGGACAGTGTAATAGTGGACAGTGTAATAGTGGACAGTGTAATAGTGTAGAACCAACTGCTAGTGGACAGTGTAATAGTGGACAGTGTAATAGTGGACAGTGTAATAGTTGACAGTGTAATAGTGTAGAATCATCTGCTAGTGGACAGTGTTATAGTGGACAGTGTAATAGTGGACAGTGTAATAGTTGACAGTGTAATAGTGTAGAACCAACTGCTAGTGGACAGTTTTATAGTGGACAGTGTAATAGTGGACAGTGTAACAGTGGACAGTGTAATAGTGTAGAACCAACTGCTAGTGGAGAGTGTCATAGTGGACAGTGTAATACTGGACAGTGTAATATTGTAGAACCAACTGCTATTGGACAGTGTCATAGTGGACAGTTTAATAGTGGACAGTGTAATAGTGGACAGTGTAATAGTGTAGAACCAACTGCTATTGGACAGTGTAATAGTGGACAGTGTAATAGTGGACAGTGTAATAGTGGACAGTGTATTAGTGGACAGTGTAATAGTGGATAGTGTAATTGTGGACAGTGTAATAGTGGACAGTGTAATAGTGGACAGTGTAATAGTGTAGAACCAACTGCTAGTGGACAGTGTAATAGTGGACAGTGTAACAGTGGACAGTGTAATAGTGTAGAACCAACTGCTAGTGGACAGTGTCATAGTGGACAGTGTAATACTGGACAGTGTAATATTGTAGAACCAACTGCTATTGGACAGTGTCATAGTGGACAGTGTAATAGTGGACAGTGTAATAGTGGACAGTGTAATAGTGTAGAACCAACTGCTATTGGACAGTGTAATAGTGGACAGTGTAATAATGGACAGTGTAATAGTGGACAGTGTATTAGTGGACAGTGTAATAGTGGACAGTGTAATAGTGGACAGTGTAATAGTGGACAGTGTAATAGTGGACAGTGTAATAGTGTAGAACCAACTGCTAGTGCACAGTGTAATTAGTGGACAGTGTAATAGTGGACAGTGTAATAGTGTAGAACCAACTGCTAGTGGACAGTGTAATAGTGGACAGTGTAATAGTGAACAGTGTAATAGTGTAGAACCAACTGCTAGTGGACAGTGTAATAGTGGGCAGTGTAATAGTGGACAGTGTAATAGTGTAGAACCAACTGCTAGTGGACAGTGTAATAGTGAACAGTGTAATAGTGGACAGTGTAATAGTGTAGAACCAACTGCTAATGGACAGTGTAATAGTGGACAGTCTAATAGTGTAGAACCAACTGCTAGTGGACAGTGTAATAGTGTAGAACCAACTGCTAGTGGACAGTGTAATAGTGAACAGTGTAATAGTGGACAGTGTAATAGTGTAGAACCAACTGCTAGTGGACAGTGTCATAGTGGACAGTGTAATAGTGGACAGTGTAATATTGGACAGTGTAATAGTGGACAGTGTAATGGTGTAGAACCAACTGCTAGTGGACAGTGTCATAATGGACAGTGTAATAGTGTAGAACCAACTGCTAGTGGACAGTGTTATAGTGGACAGTGTAATAGTGGACAGTGTAATAGTGTAGAACCAACTGCTAGTGGACAGTGTAATAGTGGACAGTGTAATAGTGGACAGTGTAATAGTGGACAGTGTAATAGTGTAGAACCAACTGCTAGTGGACAGTGTTATAGTGGACAGTGTAATAGTGGACAGTGTAATAGAGGACAGTGTAATAGTGTAGAACCAACTGCTAGTGGACAGTGTAATAGTGGACAGTGTAATAGTGTAGAACCAACTGCTAGTGGACAGTGTTATAGTGGACAGTGTAATAGTGGACAGTGTAATAGTGTAGAACCAACTGCTAGTGGACAGTGTCATAGTGGACAGTGTAATAGTGGACAGTGTAATAGTGGACAGTGTAATAGTGGACAGTGTAATAGTGGACAGTGTAATAGTGGACAGTGTAATAGTGGACAGTGTAATAGTGTAGAACCAACTGCTAGTGGACAGTGTCATAGTGGACAGTGTAATAGTGGACAGTGTAATAGTGGACAGTGTAATAGTGTAGAACCAACTGCTAGTGGACAGTGTCATAGTGGACAGTGTAATAGTGGACAGTGTAATAGTGGACAGTGTAATAGTGTAGAACCAACTGCTAGTGGACAGTGTAATAGTGGACAGTGTAATAGTGTAGAACCAACTGCTAGTGGACAGTGTCATAGTGGACAGTGTAATAGTGGACAGTGTAATAGTGGACAGTGTAATAGTGTAGAACCAACTGCTAGTGGACAGTTTTATAGTGGACAGTGTAATAGTGGACAGTGTAACAGTGGACAGTGTAATAGTGTAGAACCAACTGCTAGTGGAGAGTGTCATAGTGGACAGTGTAATACTGGACAGTGTAATATTGTAGAACCAACTGCTATTGGACAGTGTCATAGTGGACAGTTTAATAGTGGACAGTGTAATAGTGGACAGTGTAATAGTGTAGAACCAACTGCTATTGGACAGTGTAATAGTGGACAGTGTAATAGTGGACAGTGTAATAGTGGACAGTGTATTAGTGGACAGTGTAATAGTGGATAGTGTAATTGTGGACAGTGTAATAGTGGACAGTGTAAGAGTGGACAGTGTAATAGTGTAGAACCAACTGCTAGTGGACAGTGTAATTAGTGGACAGTGTAATAGTGGACAGTGTAATAGTGTAGAACCAACTGCTAGTGGACAGTGTAATAGTGGACAGTGTAATAGTGAACACTGTAATAGTGTAGAACCAACTGCTAGTGGACAGTGTAATAGTGGACAGTGTAATAGTGAACAGTGTAATAGTGTAGAACCAACTGCTAGTGGACAGTGTAATAGTGAACAGTGTAATAGTGGACAGTGTAATAGTGTAGAACCAACTGCTAGTGGAAAGTGTAATAGTGAACAGTGTAATAGTGGACAGTGTAATAGTGGACAGTGTAATAGTGGACAGTGTAATAGTGTAGAACCAACTGCTAGTGGATAGTGTCATAGTGGACAGTGTAATAGTGGACAGTGTAATAGTGTAGAACCAACTGCTAGTGGACAGTGTCATAGTGGACAGTGTAATAGTGGACAGTGTAATAGTGGACAGTGTAATAGTGGACAGTGTAATAGTGTAGAACCAACTGCCAGTGGACAGTGTAATAGTGGGCAGTGTAATAGTGGACAGTGTAATAGTGTAGAACCAACTGCTAGTGGACAGTGTAATAGTGAACAGTGTAATAGTGGACAGTGTAATAGTGTAGAACCAACTGCTAGTGGAAAGTGTAATAGTGGACAGTGTAATAGTGTAGAACCAACTGCTAGTGGACAGTGTAATAGTGAACAGTGTAATAGTGGACAGTGTAATAGTGTAGAACCAACTGCTAGTGGAAAGTGTAATAGTGAACAGTGTAATAGTGTAGAACCAACTGCTAGTGGACAGTGTAATAGTGGACAGTGTAATAGTGTAGAACCAACTGCTAGTGGACAGTGTTATAGTGGACAGTGTAATAGTGGACAGTGTAATAGTGTAGAACCAACTGCTAGTGGACAGTGTCATAGTGGACAGTGTCATAGTGGACAGTGTAATAGTGGACAGTGTAATAGTGTAGAACCAACTGCTAGTGGACAGTGTCATAGTGGACAGTTTAATAGTGGACAGTGTAATAGAGGACAGTGTAATAGTGTAGAACCAACTGCTAGTGGACAGTGTAATAGTGGACAGTGTAATAGTGTAGAACCAACTGCTAGTGGACAGTGTTATAGTGGACAGTGTAATAGTGGACAGTGTAATAGTGTAGAACCAACTGCTAGTGGACAGTGTCATAGTGGACAGTGTAATAGTGGACAGTGTAATAGTGGACAGTGTAATAGTGGACAGTGTAATAGTGTAGAACCAACTGCTAGTGGACAGTGTTATAGTGAACAGTGTAATAGTGGACAGTGTAATAGTGGGCAGTGTAATAGTGGACAGTGTAATAGTGTAGAACCAACTGCTAGTGGACAGTGTAATAGTGAACAGTGTAATAGTGGACAGTGTAATAGTGTAGAACCAACTGCTAGTGGAAAGTGTAATAGTGGACAGTGTAATAGTGTAGAACCAACTGCTAGTGGACAGTGTAATAGTGAACAGTGTAATAGTGGACAGTGTAATAGTGTAGAACCAACTGCTATTGGATAGTGTCATAGTGGACAGTGTAATAGTGGACAGTGTAATAGTGTAGAACCAACTGCTAGTGGACAGTGTCATAGTGGACAGTTTAATAGTGGACAGTGTAATAGTGGACAGTGTAATAGTGGACAGTGTAATAGTGTAGAACCAACTGCTAGTGGACAGTGTAATAGTGGACAGTGTAATAGTGTAGAACCAACTGCTAGTGGACAGTGTTATAGTGGACAGTGTAATAGTGGACAGTGTAATAGTGTAGAACCAACTGCTAGTGGACAGTGTAATAGTGGACAGTGTAATAGTGGACAGTGTAATAGTGGACAGTGTAATAGTGTAGAACCAACTGCGAGTGGACAGTGTCATAGTGGACAGTGTAATAGTGGACAGTGTAATAGTGGACAGTGTAATAGTGTAGAACCAACTGCTACTGGACAGTGTAATAGTGGACAGTGTAATAGTGTAGAACAGACCCTGTTGTACACACAACTTCATGCTTGATCTTAGTGTTCTGCAGTGTGTGTGTGTGTGTGTGTGTGTGTGTGTGTGTGTGTGTGTGTGTGTGTGTGTGTGCGCGCGCGCGTATGTTTGTGTGTCTGCTTGGTGTAGTGAAGAATGAAAATAACAAGCTGGGGAACAAATTGTCATTCTCCATAACCGTCGATTCTCGCTTGTTTTTATCCTGTCTTTTTCTCTCCGTCTGTTATGAAGTGTTATTCCCTCTGTCCTTTAGGGACACCATAAGCCTTAGCGTTAGCCAATGAGCCACAGCCTGGAGTAGAGAGGTCGGTGTGTGTGCCTCGCTGGGATTTGCTTGGGTATGACAGACATCTATCCCATGATAATGTCAGTGACTTCTGTCCGAACCAGTGAGCCTCCCCCCACTCTTTCGCTCTCTCTCGCTTTCTCTCTCTCTGGCCAACATTTTCAATGTCGTGGCTTTAAGAAATCAGTGGGGAAAAATCCATACGCGCGAACACACACACATACGCACACCAACACACACGCACGCACGCACACACACACACACACACACACACACACACACACACACACACACACACACACACACACACACACACACACACACACACACACACACACACACACACACACACACACACACACACACACACACACACACACAATTAATAGTGGTGAATCCCTCACACAGTAAATAGATTCTTCACCCTCCACAGATTTCCGCCTGCTCGTTATGTTGATGATGCTAACGCTGCTCACAGATGCACACTCTGTCTGCTACTGCCAGGCCCTAACTATTCACATTCACACACACATGTGTGTGTTTGTGTATGTGCAAGCTTGTGTGTGTGTCCTCACCCTGAAAAACTCCTTGGTGGAGCCTGAGTCCAGTGTTCCGTAGGCGATCTCCGTCTGCTTGGCCAGATCCTCAGCACTCTCTATGGGCGACACCATCCTCTCCACTGTGAGGAAGGCAGCCAGGTTGGCCGTGTAGGACGAGATGATGATGAGAGTGAAGAACCACCACACGCCCCCCACTATACGCCCCGACAGAGACCTGAAAGGAGAAGGAGGGAAAGAAAGAGGGGGTGAGAGAAAATTGAGGGAAAATCATAGGTGCAAGGTTGAAAAATAAATGTGGTTACTCATAGATAATAAAGTACACACTCTTAGAAACAAAATGTTTTACATGGAACCGAAATGGGTTAGACCTGGAACCGAAAGGGTTAGACATGGAACCAAAAAGGGTTAGACCTGGAACCAAATGGGTTAGACCTGGAACCAAAAGGGTTAGACCTGGAACCAAATGGGTTAGACCTGGAACCAAAAGGGATAGACCTGGAACCAAAAGGGTTAGACCTGGAACCAAATGGGTTAGACCTGGAACCAAAAGGGATAGACCTGGAACCAAAAGGGTTAGACCTGGAACCAAATGGGTTAGACCTGGAACCAAAAGGGTTAGACCTGGAACCAAAAGGGTTAGACCTGGAACCAAAAAGGGTTAGACCTGGAACCAAAAGGGTTAGACCTGGAACCAAAAGGGTTAGACCTGGAACCAAATGGGTTAGACCTGGAACCAAAAGGGTTAGACCTGGAACCAAAAAGGGTTATTCAAAGGTTTCTCCTACGGGGACAGCCAAAGACCCCTTTTAGGGTCTAGATAGCATTGTTTTCTCTAAGAGT
This sequence comes from Oncorhynchus mykiss, assembly GCF_057628025.1. Classification (NCBI taxonomy): domain Eukaryota; kingdom Metazoa; phylum Chordata; class Actinopteri; order Salmoniformes; family Salmonidae; genus Oncorhynchus; species Oncorhynchus mykiss. The sequence goes on from NC_143048.1 coordinate 36,269,201, forward strand.
GCAGTAAACAGAGACACCGTATATTGAGGGTCTCTATTTTGAGGCTTTGCTTCATTGGCACCACAGTGAGAGCAACAACACAGTCATCGGGCCTTTCTCTTCAAACAGAGAGCTGGAAATTACATTAAGTGTTAATTTCAAATCCAACAAATCCCTCTCAACTTCCATGTAATACCCTCCTGTAAACCTGTGGCTATATTTATTACATTCCAATTGAAAGTGTATTGCATTAGAGCAACACGACATGTGAGAGTGTGTGTGATGTCCATTATTGGCCTGGCTGTGCAGATGTCTACAAAGGCCTTGTACCTTTGATCACACACACTGTATTATCTGCATTTCTCTGATTGTTTATACTGGTAACTACCAACAAGACATGTTAACTAACCTGTTTATACTGGTAACTACCAACAAGACATGTTAACTAACCTGTTTATACTGGTAACTACCAATGAGGCATGTTAACTAACCTGTTTATACTGGTAACTACCAACAAGACATTTTAACTAACCTGTTTATACTGGTAACTACCAACAAGACATGTTAACTAACCTGTTTATACTGGTAACTACCAATGAGGCATGTTAACTAACCTGTTTATACTGGTAACTACCAACAATACATGTTAACTAAGCTGTTTATACTGGTAACTACGAACAATACATTTTAACTAACCTGTTTATACTGGTAACTACCAACAATGTATTTTAACTTACCTGTTTATACTGGTAACTACCAACAAGACATTTTAACTAACCTGTTTATACCGGTAACTACCAACAAGACATTTTAACTAACCTGTTTATACTGGTAACTACCAACAAGACATGTTAACTAACCTGTTTATACTGGTAACTACCAACAATACATTTTAACTAACCTGTTTATACTGGTAACTACCAACAAGACATTTAACTAACCTGTTTATACTGGTAACTACCAACAAGACATGTTAACTAACCTGTTTATACTGGTAACTACCAACAAGACATTTTAACTAACATGTTTATAATGGTAACTATCAACAACACTTTTTAACTAACCTGTTTATACAAGTAACTACCAACAATACATTTTAACTAACCTGTTTATACTGGTAACTACCAACAAGACATTTTAACTAACTTGTTTATACTGGTAACTACCAACAATACATTTTAACTAACCTGTTTATACTGGTAACTACCAACAATACATGTTAATTAACCTGTTTATACTGGTAACTACCAACAATACATTTTAACTAACCTGTTTATACTGGTAACTACCAACAAGACATGTTAACTAACCTGTTTATACTGGTAACTACCAACAAGACATGTTAATTAACATGTTTATACTGGTAACTACCAACAAGACATTTTAACTAACCTGTTTATACTGGTAACTACCAACAAGACATTTTAACTAACCTGTTTATACTGGTAACTACCAACAAGACATTTTAACTAACCTGTTTATACTGGTAACTACCAACAATACATTTTAACTAACCTGTTTATACTGGTAACTACCAACAATACATTTTAACTAACCTGTTTATACTGGTAACTACCAACAAGACATTTGAACTAACCTGTTTATACTGGTAACTACCAACAATACATTTCAACTAACCTGTTTATACTGGTAACTACCAACAATACATTTTAACTAACCTGTTTATACTGGTAACTACCAACAAGACATTTTAACTAACCTGTTTATACTGGTAACTACCAACAATAAATGTTAACTAACCTGTTTATACTGGTAACTACCAACAATACATTTTAACTAACTTGTTTATACTGGTAACTACCAACAAGACATGTTAACTAACCTGTTTATACTGGTAACTACCAACAATACATTTTAACTGACCTGTTTATACTGGTAACTACCAACAAGACATTTTAACCAACTTGTTTATACTGGTAACTACCAACAAGACATGTTAACTAACCTGTTTATACTGGTAACTACCAACAATACATTTTAACTGACCTGTTTATACTGGTAACTACCAACAAGACATTTTAACTAACCTGTTTATACTGGTAACTACCAACAAGACATTTTAACTAACCTGTTTATACTGGCAACTACCAACAATACATTTTAACTAACCTGTTTATACTGGTAACTACCAACAATACATTTTAACTAACTTGTTTATACTGGTAACTACCAACAAGACATGTTAACTAACCTGTTTATACTGGTAACTACCAACAATACATTTTAACTAACCTGTTTATACTGGTAACTACCAACAAGACATTTTAACTAACCTGTTTATACTGGTAACTACCAACAATACATTTTAACTAACCTGTTTATACTGGTAACTACCAACAATACATGTTAACTAACTTGTTTATACTGGTAACTAGACAACAAGACATTTTAACTAACCTGTTTATACTGGTAACTACCAACAATACATTTTAACTAACCTGTTTATACTGGTAAATATCAACAAGACACTTTAAGTAACCTGTTTATACTGGTGACTACCAACAATACATTTTAACTAACCTGTTTATACTGGTAACTACCAAAAATACATTTTAACTAACCTGTTTATACTGGTAACTACCAACAAGATATGTTAACTAACCTGTTTATACTGGTAACTACCAACAATACATTTTAACTAACCTGTTTATACTGGTAACTACCAACAAGACATTTTAACTAACCTGTTTATACTGGTAACTACCAACAATACATTTTAACTAACCTGTTTATACTGGTAACTACCAACAAGACTTTTGAACTAACCTGTTTATACTGGTAACTACCAACAAGACATTTGAACTAACCTGTTTATACTGGTAACTACCAACAATACATTTTAACTAACCTGTTTATACTGGTAACTACCAACAAGACATTTTAACTAACCTGTTTATACTGGTAACTACCAACAAGACATTTTAACTAACCTGTTTATACTGGTAACTACCAACAATAAATGTTAACTAACCTGTTTATACTGGTAACTACCAACAATACATTTTAACTAACTTGTTTATACTGGTAACTACCAACAAGACATGTTAACTAACCTGTTTATACTGGTAACTACCAACAATACATTTTAACTGACCTGTTTATACTGGTAACTACCAACAAGACATTTTAACTAACCTGTTTATACTGGTAACTACCAACAAGACATTTTAACTAACCTGTTTATACTGGTAACTACCAACAATACATTTTAACTAACCTGTTTATACTGGTAACTACCAACAATACATTTTAACTAACTTGTTTATACTGGTAACTACCAACAAGACATGTTAACTAACC
>NC_143048.1:36277500-36425000 GCF_057628025.1 Oncorhynchus mykiss
AATGTTTATTGCAACAACGGGCAGGCAAACGACAGGTCAGGCAGGCAGGGGTCGATAATCCAGAGTAGTGGGGCCAAGGTATAGGACGGCAGGCAGGCCCATGGTCAGGTCAGGAAGAGGTCGGGAATCCAGAGTAAGGGCAAAGGCGCAGGACGTCAGGCAGGCTCAGAGTCAGGTCAGGCAAGGGTCAAAACCAGGAGGATGAGATAAAGAGAGACTGGGGAATAGCAGGGGCTGAGACAAAACGCTGGTTGACTTGAACAAACAAGACCAACTGGTACAGACTGACAGAAAACACAGGTGGGGGTTGGAGACAAGCACAAGGACAGGTGAAACAGATCAGGGTGTGACAGATAGAGAGTGATGGAGATAGAGAGACACTGAGATGTGATGCAGAGAATGATGGAAAGAGAGAAGGTGCAGTGAGATGTACTGTGGTATTGTGGTTTTATTCCTGACCTTGTGAGCTAATGAATAAGTGAGCAGGTCTGTTGGCCTCAGTAGTCAGAGGGGAGAGTTATTCAGTAGACAGAGGGGAGAGTTATTCAGTAGACAGAGGGGAGAGTTATTCAGTAGACAGAGGAGAGAGTTATTCAGTAGATAGAGGGGAGAGTTATTCATGACATTACCTTCCATTACTCTAGTATTATTTAATATACACCCAAATCCACATGGCCACCCACACACACACCCTAACCCAGACACCTACACACACACCCTAAACCAGACACCTACACACACACCCTAACCCAGACACCTACACACACACCCTAACCCAGACACCCACACACACACCCTAACCCAGACACCTACACACACACCCTAACCCAGACACCCACACACACAGCCTAACCCAGACACCTACACACACACCCTAACCCAGACACCTACACACACACCCTAACCCAGACACCTACACACACACACCCTAACCCAGACATCCACACACACACCCTAACCCAGACACACACAAACACCCTAACCCAGACACCTACACACCCACCCTAACCCAGACACCCACACACACACCCTAACCCAGACACCTACACACACCCTAACCCAGACACCCACACACACACCTTAACCCAGACACCTACACACACACCCTAACCCAGACACCTACACACACACCCTAACACACACCCTAACCCAGACACCTACACACACACCCTAACGCAGACACCCACACACACCCTAACCCAGACACCTACACACACCCTAACCCAGACACCTACACACACCCTAACCCAGACACCTACACACACCCTAACCCAGACACCCACACACCCAGACACCTACACACTCAAACCCAGACACCTACACACACACCCTAACCCAGACACCCACACCCTAACCCAGACACCTACACACACCCTAACACAGACACCTACACCTACACACACACCCTAACCCAGACACCTACACCTACACACACATCCTAACCCAGACACCAACACACACACCCTAACCCAGACACCCACACACACACCCTAACTCAGACACCTACAAACACACCCTAACCCAGACACCTACACACACACCCTAACCCAGACACCTACACACACACCCTAACCCAGACACCCACACACACACCCTAACCCAGACACCTACACACACCCTAACCCAGACACCTACACACACACCCTAACCCAGACACCTACACACACCCTAACCCAGACACCTACACAAACCCTAACCCATACACCTACACACACACCCTAACCCAGACACCCACACACACCCTAACCCAGACACCTACACACACACCCTAACCCAGACACCTACACACACCCTAACCCAGACACCTACACACACACCCTTTCCCAGACACCTACACACACCCTTTCCCAGACACCTACACACACCCTAACCCAGACACTTACACACACCCTAACCCAGACACCCACACACACCCTAACCCAGACACCTACACACACACCCTAACCCAGACACCTACACACACCCTAACCCAGACACCTACACACACACCCTAACCCAGACACCTACACACACCCTAACCCAGACACCTACACACACCCTAACCCAGACACCTACACACACACCCTAACCCAGACACCTACACACACCCTAACCCAGACACCTACACACACACCCTAACATGAAATAACCTGAAGATATTTTTCTCTCTCACTTCATTCTTAACCTCTCTCCTTCCTTCTCTCTCTCTCGGTCTCCCCCTCTCTCTCGCTCTCAGTCTCTCCCTCTCTCCCTTGTTCCAAAGCTCAGAGGAAGAGAGAGAGCGAGAGAGAGAGTGAGAGAGAGGGGAACGAGAGAGTGCGAGAGAGAGAGAGCAGGCGAGAGAGTGACAGTGAGAGAGAGAACAGGCGAGAGAGAGAGAGAGAGAGAAGGCGAGAGAGAGAGGGCGAGAGAGTGAGAGTGAGTGACTGTTTTCCAGCCCACCCAAGCATGACCCGACCATTGAGAATGATTTAAACCGTTTTTGAGGGGCGGAGCTGGTGATTCTGCTCCATCAGAGACATGACAGGGTGTCGCATCACCATCTCAAGGTCACCCTCACTAGCTAACTGAGCTAACGTTAGCTGGCTGGGTCGCTAGCTAACGTTATGTGTATGATCTTATTCTTTGTATCTCAGACACAGTTGCTTGACTAGTAATAGCGATAGAACCTGGTGGTTAGCTACCTGCAGATTCATGCAGGTTAGTAACATCATCAGTTGCGATTATGGTCCATTGTGTAGCTAGCTAGCTAGCATACTTTTGAAAAACTGGATGATTACTTCCAGGATTACTTTTAAATTCAGGAAGGATGTTTTGGGGAAAAGTTTGACACTTCTGTTTTCTCAAGACATTCAAATCAGCATTGAAAAAAGGCACAAGTTCAAGTTTGTTCCAACTGAACGAGTCTGACCACAAGTCAGAAACCACTATGATGACACAACAACTGTGTTTGATGGATCGCGGGAAAAGAGCAGGAAAGGGCTATTGTAGGTTACAGTCCAAGCCATGTCTTCCAATGGTGTGACTGCTGTCGGCATCCAAAGATTATCCAACTTGAATAAACGCTTGGAGGTAAGGATGACAGCAGTGGTGTAGTCTACGGCGATACGGATATCACTAATTACTGATATCTACATAGCGCATAAATGTGAATCACACTGCTGCTCTCTCATTTAGCTATTTGCGCCTTAAGGATTTGTTGTGGATGTCTGTTCACATATTTAAATGTAAATTTGAATCCAAAAATGGTTGAATTCAAGAAGTTGAAGCTGCCTATTTTTATTCAACTAGGAAAGTCAGTTAAGAACAAATTCTTATTTACAATGATGGCCAAACCCGGATGGCGCTGGGCCAATTGTGCACTGTCCTATGGAACTCCCAATCACGTCCGGTTGTAATACAGCCTGGTTTCGAACCAGGGACTGTAGTGACACCTCTTGCACTGAGATGCAGTACCATAGACCACTGCACCCTATCAATCATTGTTTCTGAAACCAGTGGACAGCCAGTGAAAAATGCGCTCATGCAACAGCTGCATAGTGCGGATCCCAGCCTATGGAATAAAAGTAGAGCTTTTATTACACAATCTAATTCATGCTGAAAAAAAAAGTTACATCCATAGGCCCAATGGACACATTACACTTTTTTATAAACTTAAAGAGGAAATCTGTAGTTACTACATCCATTTTTGGACTTAAAGTAGAACGTTCTAAGTTCCTCAGCGTACACATCATGGACAAACTGAAATGGTCCACCCACACAGACAGTGTGGTGAAGAAGGCACCACAGCGCCTCTTCAACCTCAGGAGGCTGAAGAAAATTTGGCTTGTCACCTAAAACCCTCACAAACTTTTACAGATGCACAATTGAGAGCATCCTGTTGGGCTGTATCACCACATGGTACGGCAACTGCATCGCCCACAACAGCAAGGCTCTCCAGAGGATGGTGCGATCTACACAGCGCATCACCGGGGACAAACTACCTGCCCTCCAGGACACCTACAGCAACCGATGTCACAGGAAGGCCAAAAAGATAATCAAGGACAACAACCCCCCGATCCACTGCCTGTTCACACCGCTACAATCCAAAAGGTGAGGTCAGTACAGGTGCATACAATTGGGACCGAGAGCTAACATTAGCTGGCTGGCTCGCTAGCTAATGTTACGTGTATGATCTTATTACTCATATCTCAGAGCCATTTGCTTTGCTAGTTATAGCCTAATGTTGGCTAGCTAACATTGAACCTGGTTGGCTAGCTACCTGCAGATTCATGCAGGGTTGTAACGTCATGAGTTGGGATTATGGTTCATTGTTTACCTAGCTAGCTACATGTCTTAACAAAATACTCAATTATGCAAGTAACCATTTCAAAAGAATGTCACCGGGACAACTGTTCATAGACGTAGCTGCTCCGATTTCAGAGCACTCTTGTCGAATTTATGAACGCTCAACACCCGTTGAATGTGGCCGGTGTCAGTAAATGTTGGCAAAAAAGCCTAACCAGCTCTGCTAGGGTGAGTAAAATGGTCAGTGAGCTGTTTTCTCATTTTTGTCTAGAAGTAGCTTGCAAGCTAGCCAACGTTAGCCAAATGTTAGCTTTGGTGCTTGACTGTTGTTGTTAGGACAGAACGCTCAAATCAACACTTAAAGAGATGTGTGGGGCTAAAGCTTAAGAGGGTGTGAATGATGCTGAATGGGTGTAGACAAAGAAGAGCTCTCCAGGAGGTACCAACATATTCAAAGGCCATTTTACCAAAAGTGAGTTTACAAGTTTAATAACTTTCAAAGCAGAATTACTTTCCCATTGTTTACTCAAATGCACTATTTGATATACCATTTTGTAGCTCTGTGTCTCAGCTTTTATCCAATGTAAAAATGTGATACAGAAGACCTTTTTTTACGTTACAGCCTTATTCCAAAATGGATTAAATAAATGTTTTTCTTCAACAATCTACACACAATACCCCATAATGACAAAGTGAAGACAGGTTTTAATATTTTTTTTCAAACGGATTAAATTAAAAAACAGAAATACCTTATTTACACAAGTATTCAGATCCTTTGGTATGAGACTCGAAATTGAGTTCAGGTGTATCCTGTTTCCATTCATCACCCTTGATATGTTTCTACAACTTGATTGGAGTCCACCTGTGATAAATTTAATTGATTGGACATTTGGAAAGGCACACACCTGTCCCACAGTTGACAGTGCATGTCAGCGCAAAAGCCAAGCCCTGAGGTCGAAGGAATTGTCCTTAGAGCTCCAAGACAGGATTGTGTCGAGGCACAGATCTGGGGAAGGGTACCAACATATTTCTGCAGCATTGAAGGTCCCCAAGAACATAATGGCCTCCATTATTCTTAAATGGAAGAAGTTTGGAACGACCAAGACTCTTCCAGAGCTGACCACTCGGCCAAACTGAACAATCATGGGAGAAGGACCTTGACCAAGAACCTGATGGTCACTGACAGAGCTCCAGAGTTCATCTGTGGAGATGGGAAAACCTGTCAGAAGGACAACCATCTCTGCAGCACTCCACCAATCAGGCCTTTATTGTAGAGTGGCCAGACGGAAGCCACTCCTCAGTAAAAGGCACATGACAGCCACTTCGTGTTTTACAAAAGGCACTTAATGGACTCTCAGACCATGAGAAACTAGACGATCTGGTCTTCCAAAAGGACAATGACCCTAAGCACACTGTCAAGACAATACAGGAGTGGATTCAGGACAAGTCTCTGAATGTCCCGAACTTGAACACGATCGAGCATCTCTGGAGAGACCTGAAAATAGCTGTGTGGTGACGCTCCCCATCCAACCTGACAGAGCTTGAGAGGATCTACAGATAAGAATGGGAGAAACTCCCCAAATACAGGTGTGCCAAGCTTGTAGTGCCATACCCAAGACGACCCGAGGCTATAATCGCAGACCCAACTGAGTAAAGGGTCTGAATACTTGTAAATGTAATATTTTTGTTTTATATTTTTAATACATTTGAACAAATGTCTGAACCTGTTTTTGCTTTGTCATTACGGGTGGTACATGTAAATTGTTGAGGGATTTAAAAAAACATTCAAATCAATTTTAGAATAAGGCTGTAACGTAACAACGTGGAAAAAGTCAAGGGGACTGAATACTTTACGAATGCACTGTATATTCAAAACGCATACTGCCTCCAGCTCATTACAAAGTGGTGTGTGATGCTCTGAAGCGTGCCTAGTTACCTATGGACTTGAATGGGAAGTGCTCTTCAATTACCAGTTGAGAAATGAAAATAGTAGCTATTTTTAATCATGAGCACGTTTTAGTTTTTTACGGCTACGGTGTTGCGAATCTTTGCAAAATGATTGTGCTAGTTAAATCATGTTTCACTCCAACAGCAACCAAAAGCTGTCTAAGTTGTGTCAGCAGCTCTCGCGCTTCATCTGCTGGTATTTACAGTATATCAATGAATAGGCTAAAATGCATTATTTCGTAATGGTATTTTTATTTTGTCCCAGACAATTTCATTTAGCGGCTTAATATTTTTTTTTGTGGCCGAAAGCTGACTATTACTGGCTAACGGAAACCATGGTTTGTGTGTGTGTGTGTGTGTGTCTGTGTGAGAGAGAGTGAGAGGAAGAATGTGTGTGCAGGTGTGTGTGTGTGGGTGAGGGATTAAGAAAGCAGTATGCACACGTACACACGCACGCACACACCACATATTATAAAGAAGAAAAACAAGACGTCAACTTTAGAAAATGTATTAAGTAGATTAGGCATGTAGTCATTGTGATGCGATGTGTCTGCTAGAGGAAACAACAATGAACCCTGTGAGGAATGAACTGCAAGATAGAGAGAGAGGGCAGGAGAGAGAACTAAATAAAAAGAGTGGGTGAGAGAGAGACAGGGAGACAGGGAGGAACAGAGAGAGAGAGAGTGAGGAAGGGAGAGAGAGAGAGAGAGAGACTGTAAAGGTCTAAGTATAGGACTGTGTGTGAGAGAGAGATACTCCTTCTCAGACTGCAGTGATCACTGCAGCAGGGAAACAGAGACTGACACTGAATACAAATGATCCTATAGACATTCAATACACTCACAACACAGTATACCAATATACTTAGAAACCCCAAATCACAACACACACACAATCACAAGCACTCATACTCAATCCAGAAATGGAACCACCTAGCTACAGACTGTATTGATCCAGAAATGAGACCTCTCATTTCTGGATCAATACAGACTGTATTGATCCAGAAATGAGACCACCTAGCTACAGACTGTATTGATCCAGAAATGAGACCGCCTAGCTACAGACTGCATTGATCCAGAAATGAGACCGCCTAGCTACAGACTGTATTGATCCAGAAATGAGACGACCTATCTGTATTTTAGAGAATAGGCTTCATATAGAGGTGGACTGGTAGTGGGGTGATTTAAAATCTCTCTAGGGTACGTGGGACGCTAGCGTCCCATCTGGCCAACATCCAGTGAGGTTGCAGAGCGCCAAATTCAATTACAGAAATACTCATTATAAAAATTCAGAAAACAAAACATATTTTACATAGGTTTAAAGATTAACTTCTTGTTAAACCAACCACAGTGTCTAATTTATAAAATGTTTTTCCCGCAAAAGCATACCTGGCCCAGAACATACCTAGCCCAGAACATAGCCCAGTTGACAAATTATTACAAACAGTAACCAGCCAAGCAGAAGCGTTACAAAACTCAGTGCTAGAGATAAAATTAATCCCTTACCTTTGATGATCTTCATATGGTGGCAATTAGAAGACATTCATTTACTCAATAAATGTTCCTTTTGTTCGATGAAGTCTCTTTATATCCAAAAACCTCACTTTTGTTAGCTTGTTTTCTTCAGTAATCCACAGGCTCAAACTCAGTCAAAACAATCAGACAAAAAAATCCCAATTGTATCTGTAAAGTTCATAGAAACATGTCAAACGATGTTTATATTCAATCCTCAGGTTGTTTTTTAGCCTAAATTATCTATAATATTTCAACCGGACAATAACGTCATCATACTAAAAGGTAAACAAGAAATGCACATGCACCTGCACCTGAAAAAGCTCTGCGACATGTTAGGGTCCACTCGTTCAGACTGGTCTTACTCCCTCATTTATAAGAGTACAAGCCTGAAACAATTTCTAAAGACTGTTGACATCTAGTGGAAGGCATAGGAACTGCAAATGGAGTCCTAAGTCAATGGATACTGTAATGGCATTGCATAGAAAACTACAAAACACAAAAAAACTACTTCTTGAATGGATTTTTCTCAGGTTTTCGCCTGCTAGATCAGTTCTGTTATACTCACAGACACTATTATAACAGTTTTGGAAACTTTGGAGTGCTTTCTATCCAAATCTACCAGTTATATGCGTATCATATCTTTTGGGCATGCTTTTCATCCAAAATTCCGAATGCTGCCTACTACCCTAGAGAGGTTAAATTGCTAACGTTGGCTTTAGAATAACGTTGGGTATAGAATAACATTGGCTATAGAATAACATTGGCTATAGAATAACGTTCGCTATAGAATAACATTGGCTATAGAATAACATTGGCTATAGAATAACATTGGCTATAGAATAACATTGGCTATAGAATAACGTTGGCTATAGAATAACATTGGCTATAGAATAACATAGGCTATAGAATAACATTGGCTATAGAATAACGTTGGCTATAGAATAACATTGGCCATACAATAACATTGGCTATAGAATAACATTGGCTAATGAATAAGTATGAGATTAGCATATAATTGTGGGACGGTTATTACTCCCATTCACACATGGGGACAGGGGGACAAGCAGGTGTGTGTATGATTATGTGTGTGTATGTATGTGTGTGTGTGTGTGTGTGTCTGCCATTACGAGGGCTGAGGCTGGAATTGGACTGTCACTCAAACTCATGGAGATTAGTGGGAGTCGACAGGTGATTTCAAGTGAGAGGGAGGGAGAGAGAGGTGGAGAAAAACAGAGTGAGGGGGAGGAGAGGGAGGGAGAGAGAGAAAGAGGAGAGAGAGAGAGGTGGAGAGAAACAGATAGAATGGGAGGAGAGAGAGGGAGAGAGAGAGGTGGAGAGAAACAGAGAGAGAGGGGAGGAGAGTTAGATAGAGGGCTGGAGACAGGTCAAATTCAGAAGACAAATCACCCGGTCCTCATTCAATGTTCTCTTCCCTCAGGTAATGGAACATTGACTTGTACCACAAACACACGTTCAAGCACGCATGTACCCATACACACACGAAGTTACTTTCTCAAAAAAAGCAAGTGCCACTCCTTGAGAGCTTGGAGATTATTCAAATGTTACAGTATAGAGGTAATGCAGAGTGTGTGTCTGTCTGTCTGTCTGTCTGTCTGTCTGTCTGTGTGTGTGTGTGTCTGTGTGTGTGTGTGTGTGTGTGTGTGTGTGTGTGTGTGTGTGTGTGTGTGTGTGTGTGTGTGTGTGTGTGTGTGTACATGTGTGTGTGTGCCTAATGCACAGAACACAGGCAGCTGATCATGTAAGGCTGATGTAAAGCTACATAATATGTCCATTAGCCTCAGAAAACCCGAAAAAGCCCAGGTACCGGATTCCTGAGTGTGAGTGAGTAAAACAGTGTTGACCTGTGTGTGTGTCAGAGTGTCAGTGAGAGAAAGAGAATGTGATAAAGTGAATCGGCCCATTACTCTGTCGAAAAAGTACCTTCCACGTACTAAAATACTCTGGTTAAGTGGTAGACACTGTACCTGCTGAAGGTCGGTCTCTCTCTCTCTCTCTCTCTCTCTCTCGCTTTCTCTCTCTCTCTCTCTCGCTTTCTCTCTCTCTCTGCATGCTGGGAGTGTTTGGTGCATGCTGGGAATTGTTTGAGCGAGTGCTAGTGCGAGTGTTGTGTAGAGTTAGATATCCTGGGTTTTCTTTCAGTTTTCCATTTCTTGGTGATATCCCTTTTCTTCTATGCATGTGGTAGCAGTGGTGGTATTTCTTAAAGAAGAGTGCCTTGTTGATCGTATAGTTGAGCATGGCGTACTTCTTAAAGGTATGTTAATTCAAGTTACGGCGCTTTTTTCTCCGTCAACAAGGGTAACGATTTCGAATGTATCACCGTTTATTCCCAATGAGCTATTGGAGCGCGAGTTATTGCGGTTTGGGAAGTTTGCAAGTTCAATTAAGATTGTCCTGTTGGGTTGCAAACAGCCTCAGAAAACCTGAATAAGCCCAGGTACCGGATTCCTGAGTGTGGGTGGGAAATGTTTTGCAGCAGAAAAATATTGTTGTAGAAGGTAAGGATGTATCTGAAGAGCCATTTCCTCAGACTGGTGAGGAGTTGCACAGTACGAGTGCTGGGGTACAGGAGGGGGTTCATGTAGAGCTAGGCTCCCAGGTAGTGGAGAAAATGCCCACTACGAGTAATGGGGTACAGGAGGGGGTTCATGTAGAGCTAGGCTCCCAGGTCGTGGAGAAAATGCCCACTACAAGTAATGGGGTACAGGAGGGGGTTCATGTAGAGCTAGGCTCCCAGGTAGTGGAGAGATGCCCACTACGAGTAATGGGGTACAGGAGGGGGTTCATGTAGAGCTAGGCTCCCAGGTAGTGGAGGAAATGCCCACTACGAGTAATGGGGTACAGGGGGGGGGGGTTCATGTAGAGCTAGGCTCCCAGTTGGAGGAAGAGATTCCCACTACGAGTAATGGGGTTCAGCTGGGGCTAGTCTCCCAGGTAGTGGAGGAGATGCCTGGTACGAGTGATGGAGTGCAAGTGGGGAGTGTTGAAAGTGATGTGGTAGAGGGGAGCCAGGGGTCTGTGGACTCAGTTGATGAGGATCAGGAGAAGGATATGGATATCTCTCCTGATACGATAGCAGCTGGTGAGGGCTCAATTTACAATCTAGAGGGGGTAAATGGGTTTCTGGATCAGACTTTTGGGAAATCTGTGAAATTGTCAGATTTTTTTGATGTTGATAATTTTGTGCGGTCAGCTGTGATGCTACAGAAGACGGTGGGGTTAGACCAGTTGAGTGAGTAGTGTTACTGATGTCACAGCAGCAAAAGGTAATGGGAAACATGGTCAGGTTAAGAGAACATTAAAACAATGATGATGATCATGCCTCATAGGGTGTTTATTTTTATCTTTGTCTGGTTTCTCTGTGGTTTCTTCTGCTTTTCCTTTCTCTTTTCTATGGAGTGGGTTCTCTCAATATTAATGGGGGAAGGGACAGAAATAAGAGGCCTTGGGTATTAGAAGTAATACAACAGAAAAGGCTTCATGTAGTTTTTCTACAGGAGACACATAGTGATGAGGCTAATGAGGTTAACGGGTATGTGGTGGGAGGGTCAGCATATACTCAGTCATGGTACTAATTTCAGTGCTGGGGTGGCAATTTTGTTTTCCTCAGGCTTAGGGGTGACTGTGGTATCTACAACATATATTTATTGGTCAAGGTGGATGTTATGTTTTTTATTTTTTAATGTTTATGCTCCTAATGAGGGTACAAAGCATATTGTTGTTTTTGATAAAATAAAGGAAACCTTAAAACAGTGTGACCAAGAAGGGTGTATGGTTTTAGGGGGGGACTGGAATTGTACAGTAGATTTTACAGTTGACCGCACCGCTGAAGAACCTCACCTGTGGTCAGCCACTTGCCTGTCTGGTCTATTAACTGAGTTTGAGCTTTCTGATGTGTGGAGAGTAAGGAATGCAAAAGTTAGGCAGTACACATGGCTAAAAGTTAATGAAGGTCATGTCAGTACAGCAAGGTTAGACAGGTTGTCGGTTAGACAGGTTGTATGTACAGTATCTGAGCATTACTGTAGTAGGGTTTGAAGGTTAGACAGGTTGTATGTATCTGAGCATTACTGTAGTAGGGTTGGAAGGTTAGACAGGTTGTATGTATCTGAGCACTACTGTAGTAGGGTTGGAAGGTTAGACAGGTTGTATGTATCTGACCATTACTGTAGAAGGGTTGGAAGGTTAGACAGGTTGTATGTATCTGAGCGTTACTGTAGAAGGGTTGGAAGGTTAGACAGGTTGTATGTATCTGAGCGTTACTGTAGTAGGGTTGGAAGGTTAGACAGGTTGTATGTATCTGACCATTACTGTAGAAGGGTTGGAAGGTTAGACAGGTTGTATGTATCTGACCATTGCTGTAGTAGGGTTTGAAGGTTAGACAGGTTGTATGTATCTGACCATTACTGTAGAAGGGTTGGAAGGTTAGACAGGTTGTATGTATCTGAGCGTTACTGTAGTAGGGTTGGAAGGTTAGACAGGTTGTATGTATCTGACCATTACTGTAGTAGGGTTGGAAGGTTAGACAGGTTGTATGTATCTGACCATTACTGTAGTAGGGTTTGAAGGTTAGACAGGTTGTATGTATCTGATCACTACTGTAGTAGGGTTTGAAGGTTAGACAGGTTGTATGTATCTGACCATTACTGTAGTAGGGTTGGAAGGTTAGACAGGTTGTATGTATCTGACCATTACTGTAGTAGGGTTGGAAGGTTAGACAGGTTGTATGTATCTGATCACTACTGTAGTAGGGTTGGAAGGTTAGACAGGTTGTATGTATCTGACCATTACTGTAGAAGGGTTGGAAGGTTAGACAGGTTGTATGTATCTGAGCGTTACTGTAGTAGGGTTGGAAGGTTAGACAGGTTGTATGTATCTGACCACTACTGTAGTAGGGTTGGAAGGTGTGACATTACTCCTGTAGGTTTCTCTGACCACCATATTGTTACTGTTGATATTCACTTGTCCTGTCCATGAAGGTCATCATCTTACTGGTATTTTATTGTTAAATTGTTACATGATGTCATGTTTTGTGAAAGGTTTTTGTTGTTTTGGGAAAAATGGAGGGTTACAAAAGGGAATTTTGAGTCCTTGAGACAATGGTGGGAGGTTGGGAAGGCCCACATACAAGTATTTTGGTAGGTATACTGCTCTGTCTCGTAATGAAGTTAAAGAGACTATCAGGGCCCTTGAACAGGACATCAAATCTATTGAATTGAAGCTGCTCACTCAGAATGACCCTGGATTAGTCATGAATTTACAGGACAAGAGACATGAACTGTGGTCGTTTCTACATGAAAGAGTGAAGGGTGCCTTGATTAGGTCTCGTTTCGCTTCCCTCGAGGATATGGATGCTCCTAGTGCTTTAAAAAAAACCTAGGACAGTCGACATTGCAACGTAAACAGATGGTCTGCCTTCTTCTCCCTGATGGGATGGTGACCACTGATGACAGTGAAATGCATCAACATGCCGGGGCCTTTATAAAAGTCCCCCCTTATCTCAGCTCACTGTTCACCACTGGAACGAACTACAAAAATCTCTGAAACTGGAAACACTTATCTCCCTCACTAGCTTTAAGCACCAGCTGTCAGAGCAGCTCACAGATTACTGCACCTGTACATAGCCCACCTATAATTTAGCCCAAACAACTACCTCTTTCCCTACTGTATTTATTTTATTTTATTTATTTATTTATTTTGCTCCTTTGCACCCCATTATTCTACTTTGCACATTCTTCCACTGCAAATCTACCATTCCAGTGTTTTACTTGCTTTATTGTCACGTTCTGACCTTTATTCCTTTGTTTTATCTTTATTTAGTATGGTCAGGGCGTGAGTTGGGGTGGGCAGTCTATGTTAGTTTTTCTATATTTTCTATTTCTGTGTTTGGCCTGATAAGGTTCTCAATCGGAGGCAGCTGTCTATCGTTGTCCCTGATTGAGAACCATATTTAGGTAGCCTGTTTTCCTTTGTGTTTTGTGTGTGGTTATTTTCAGTCTTTGTGTGTCTGCACCAGATAGATGTTTCGGTTGTTACTTTGTTGTTTTGTATTTATGAAGTGTTCAGTTTCTTATTAAAAAGATGAACACTAACCACGCTGCGCTTTGGTCCTCTTCTTCTTCCACCGACTACAACCCTTACATATATTGTATTTACTTTGCCACCATGGCCTTTTTTTTGCCTTTACCTCCCGCATCTCACCTCATTTGCTCACATTGTATATAGACTTGTTTCTACTGTATTATTGACTGTATGTTTGTTTTACTCCATGTGTAACTCTGTGTCGTATGTGTCGAATTGCTTTGCTTTATCTTGGCCAGGTCGCAATTGTAAATGAGAACTTGTTCTCAACTAGCCTACCTGGTTAAATAAAGGTGTTCTCAACTAGCCTACCTGGTTAAATAAAGGTGTTCTCAACTAGCCTAAAGGTGAAATAAAAAAATAAAATAAGGCGGAGGATTGTGACTCTGTGTACTGAACAGTTGTTACACGGTCTTCCTCAATTTGGACCTGAGCAGAGAGCTGCTTTGGACTCTGACATTACTCTGCAGGAGCTGTCCACAGTGGTTATGCAGCTCTCATCAGGCCAAGCCCCTGGCATCAATGGTTTACCATCTGATTTCTATAAGCACTTTTGGGGGTCTATTGGGGAGGATTTTTATGAAGTGGTGTTTGAATCTTTTCATGAGGGTTCTCTTCCTGTATCCTGTCAACGTGTGGTGCTTTCACTCTTGCCAAAAAAGGGGGATTTGGCTCTCATAAACAATTGGAGACCTGTTGCTTTGCTATGCGCAGAATATAAAATTGTTTCTAAATGTCTCTCAAACAGGTTGAAAGAGTGTCTGGGATTGTTGATCCACAAGGACCAGTCCTACTGTGTACCTGATCGCTCTATTGTTGACAACTTGTTTCTAATAAGAGATGTTTTAGACATTTGTAAACTGTCTGATGTAAATGTGGGTTTACTTTCTTTGGATCAGGAGAAGGCTTTTGATCGTGTGGACCACCAGTACTTGTTTAAAACAATGAAAGCCTTTGGGTTTGGGGATGTTTTTTTGTCTTGGATGAATTTACTGTATGCTGGGACCTCGTGTATGGTGAAGGTAAGGGGTGGTTTGAGTTGCCCCATCCCTGTCCAAAGGGGCACCAGGCAGGGATGACCAATTTCAGGGCAGTTATATAGTCTGGCGATTGAACCAATGCTTTGTTTTTTAAGAGCGAAGCTTACTGGTTTCTCTGTGCCAGGTGTAATGAAGGGTCCCACGATAGCACTGTCTGTGTATGCAGATGACGTGACAGTTTTTATTACAGGGGGTGAGGGGGCCTCCTTAGCTAGAGTCAATTGGGGAAAGACTGAAGCACCGTGGGCAGGTCAGCTTCAGATGGGGTCCACTCCACGGTTACCAGGGGGGCTTCAGTGGGGCAGAGATGGGACTTTTTTTTTTTTTTCTAAACTCCAATGTCTTTCAGAAAAAGAACTGGGAGGGTGTAGTGGAGAAAGTGTGTGCCAGACTGTCAAGGTGGAAATGGGTGCTGCCCCAGCTGTCTTATAGGGGAAGGGTACTGGTAGCTAATAATCTTGCTGCCTCAACCCTGTGGCACAGACTAATGATTTTGCAGCCACCAAAGGGTCTGATACAACAGCTTCAGAGGACCCATGTCAATTTCTTCTGGTCTGGACAACACTGGATTAAAGCTGCAGCCCTGTACCTGCCACTGCACGAGGGTGGGCAAGGCCTGGTGGACATTTCCTCTAGAATCATGGCTTTCCGGCTTCAAGCAGCCCAGAGACTGTTGTACAGTTACGGTTCTAGCAGCCCAGAGACTGTTGTACAGTGACGGTTCTAGCAGCCCAGAGACTGTTGTACAGTGACGGCTCTAGCGGCCCAGAGACTGTTGTGTAGTGACGGTTCTAGCAGCCCAGAGACTGTTGTACAGTGACGGTTCTAGCAGCCCAGAGACTGTTGTGTAGTGACGGTTCTAGCAGCCCAGAGACTGTTGTACAGTGACGGTTCTAGCAGCCCAGAGACTGTTGTACAGTGACGGCTCTAGCAGCCCAGAGACTGTTGTACAGTGACGGTTCTAGCAGCCCAGAGACTGTTGTACAGTGACGGCTCTAGCAGCCCAGAGACTGTTGTACAGTGACGGTTCTAGCAGCCCAGAGACTGTTGTGTAGTGACGGTTCTAGCAGCCCAGAGACTGTTGTGTAGTGACGGTTCTAGCAGCCCAGAGACTGTTGTACAGTGACGGTTCTAGCAGCCCAGAGACTGTTGTACAGTGACGGTTCTAGCAGCCCAGAGACTGTTGTACAGTAACGGCTCTAGCAGCCCAGAGACTGTTGTACAGTGACGGTTCTAGCTGGGTTGACACAGCCTACACACTGATGAGGAGGTGGCTGTTTGGGCTTAGACAAACACCTTTTCCTCTTAAAGCTGGAGGGGGGTGATTTGCCTGGCCTGACTCCATTTTATGAGTCTGTTATGCAGGCTTGGAGTTCTTGTCAAGTCCCGTAAGGCCGGCAACCCACCAGGGATGTGACTCTTTTTCACAACACTGCCATCCAGTCCCGTGTTCTGGGTTCAGCTAGCCTACGTTCATGCCTGTTAGGCGTGGGGTGTACTAAGCTGGGTCATCTGATGCGGAACAGGAATAGATCGTTGGAGGAGCTGGGAGAAAGAGCGGGGATCCGATCATCTCGCCTACTAAGGAAGGTCATCGCTGAGGTCTGTGACTCCTTGCTAATGCTTAATCTGCAGTATGTGACTGATACTTCCAAATCTGATCGGTGGAAGGAGGGTCTGGATTATGTGTTCCCTGCACTGATTGTTAGTGCTGCAGCGGGGGCATTCGAGGAGGACGTGGGGATGCTGCTTTCCTTCGATACCACGGAGCTGGGGGCGTTCAAGGAGGTGGGAACGAAGGCCATGTACAGAATATGTGTAAAGGTGTCCCATGCCTCTTCCCTGAAGGGTAAAAGGCTGTTGGCAATCATTATACAAACTGCCTATTGATAAGAGGACAGCTGACCTCCAATGGAGGATAATACATGGATCCATAGCCACCAATATGTATCTGGTACACCTGGATCCTACTGTTGGGGAGGGGTGTCCATTCTGTGCTGAGTCTGAAACTCGGGTACATTTGTTTTTACTGTGTCCCAGGTTGGTTGGCATGATTGAACTGATCACTAATTGGTTCTCAGCATTGGGAGAGGTTTTCTCTTCCCAACTGCATATATTTGGGCCAAAGTACAGGTTTAGTCAAAAGGGTGTAGTTGTGTTGCTTAATTTTGTGTTAGGGGCAGCAAAATCAGCGATATGGAAGACCCGAAAGAACAGTATTCGGGGACAGGGGTCTGTGGATGTGGTGGGAATGCTAGAGGGAATGTTGGCAGCAAGACTGAGTGTTGAGTTTGCCTACTATTTATCTGTTTATGAGTATATGGAGTATTCAGAGGCTGTTGTGTTTAGTTACTGTGGAGGAGTAATTGGAGTTGTGTTTTTAATTGATGTGTAACTATGGTTTTGCATGAGTATGTATTGTGTTGTGGGCTCCCAGACCCAATAAAGAATATTTTAACACGTCAGAGAAATCTCTCTCTCTCTCTCTCTCTCTCTCTCTCTCTCTCTCTCTCTCTCTCTCTCTCTCTCTCTCTCTCTCTCTCTCTCTCTCTCTCTCTCTCTCTCTCTCTCTCTCTCTCTCTCTCTCTCTCTCTCTCTCTCTCTCTCTCTCTCTCTCTCTCTCTCTCTCTCTCTCTCTCTCTCTCTCTCTCTCTCTCTCTCTCTCTCTCTCTACTTCTCTCTCTCTCTCTCTCTCTCTCTCTCTCTCTCTCTCTCTCTCTCAGATGTTCTCCCTAAAGGTATGTGGATGGTGGACATTAATATTTCACTAAACTGCATTCTGAGGTTATCAATAATAAAATGCTATATTCTTATAAATATTCTAAAAATAAAGCATGACTTTTTCCCCCGTTGAAGCATTAAAGTTTAATATGCAGCAAACCGCCAGTCTCCCACACAAAATGAAGGCTGACCAAGGGGTCATACTTAGTGTGTTGTTGTGTGTGTGTGTTTCTTTGACACATCTTTCTCTCCCCTCTCACACTGGACACCAGTGTATGTCACAATAGTACAATAGAGAGAGGCTGTCTGACACTGAGTCAACTGGTTGGAATCACAACACTCAGTATGACCAACAGTTTCTGACACAGGACAAACACACTCTGACATTAGAGACAGATGGGTTGGCAGACACACAGACAAGCACTCATACACATGCACCCATACACTGTCACACACACACTCACCGTGGTGAGATGTCGCAGCCCTGCTGCATGAAGGCCCCCAGTGAGAACCAGAGTGAATTGAAGATGCCAAACTCATTGGGTGGCTGGTCAGTGGGGCCTGGCTCAGTAGAGCCTTCCTCTGGCTCCTCTGCATGCCACTCATATGGACTGAAGCGACTCACCTGGGGACAGAGGAAAGGGGCTGGTTACAAGGTGTCCAGGCTTTTATTCTAGCCCAGCTCTACCCATCTGATTCAACTGATTGTGGTCACACACACACTCACCAGAAACAGCACCACACTGACCCCTATGTAAGCGAAGACGATGCACATCCAGATCTCGTAGGCCAGAGGGTCCAGGAAGGAGAACACTCCAGGTTTAGACTTCTGGGGCTTCTTGATCATGATGGAGATCCCCAAGGACATGAAGGGCTTAGAGAAGTCTATCACCTCCTCACGTACCAGGGTTATAGTCAGAGGGGCGACCGCTATCTCTGCTTTCTACAGGATGGGCGGGGGGTGGGGGGGGGGAGAGAAGGAGAGTCAGGGATGGGAGAGAGGGGGAGAGATTGGGAGGGAGAGTTGGGGAGACAGAAAATCATTCATAAAGGCCAGACACAGGAAACCAGAATACAAATCAACCATCAAGTTCTGTCTTCCAATCCACCACATACACCAGGGAGAAAACATCCTTATTTTAGTGCTGCAACAATTCACCTTGGATTCATATAATCAACAATACAGAACCTAATACATGCATTTTCCCCACAAGAGAAGAAAGAGTGTGAGAGAATTAAGAAATAGACAAAGGGAACAATAGAGAGCTGAAGAGAGAGAAACAGAGTGTGTGAGACAGACAGAGCGAGAGAAGGGGAGAAATATATATAGAGAGAGAAAGTGAGAGAGAGAGAGAGAGAGAGAGAGAGAGAGAGAGAGAGAGTTAGAGAGCGAGAGAGGGAGAAAGTAACAGAGTGAGAGAGAGGGAAAGTTAGAGAGAGAGCGAGAGAGGGAGAAAGTAAGAGAGAGAGAGAGAGAGAGAGAGAGAGGGAGAAAGTAAGAGAGAGAGAGAGGGAGAAAGTAAGAGAGAGAGCGAGAGAGGGAGAAAGTAAGAGAGAGAGCGAGAGAGGGAGAAAGTAAGAGAGAGAGAGAGAGAGAGAGGGAGAAAGTAAGAGAGAGAGAGGGAGAAAGTAAGAGAGAGAGAGAGAGAGTGAGGGAGAAAGTAAGAGAGAGAGAGAGGGAGAGAGGGAGAAAGTAAGAAAGAGCGAGAGAGGGAGAAAGTAAGAGAGAGAGAGAGAGAGAGAGAGAGGGAGAAAGTAAGAGAGAGAGAGTGAGAGAGGGAGAAAGTAAGAGAGAGAGAAAGAGAGAGGGAGGAAGTAAGAGAGAGAGCGAGAGAGAGAGAGAGGGAGAAAGTAAGAGAGAGCGAGAGAGGGAGAAAGTAAGAGAGAGAGAGAGAGAGAGAGAGGGAGAGGGAGAAAGTAAGAGAGAGAGAGAGAGGGAAAGAGGATGAGGGACAGATAAATACATTATCTCCCCTCAGCTAGAACAGATCAATGATTGGACACGACTGGGAATGTTTAGAATTATTCAAAGCGAATGAATTCTGTGACTGGTAATGACTCATTCTGTAAAATGTGCTTACGGAGCGAGAACACACATTCATGTACAGTCGCTGGAGTAGAACACACACACACACACACACACACACACACACACACACACACACACCACTGATATAGTCTGAGAGAAGCCTGACTTTCGAAAATGTACAAAGTAGATTAGTCACTACAGTGATTACAGTCACTATTCCAATGTGTCTGCTGGCAGGCAGCTGGAGAAAATATGACTGAATCCTGGGAGGAATTAAGCACAGTGGACGAGAGAGAAAATCAAGTAACAGTCTAGAGCTATTATTTAGATAGGGGTCAGAGACAAAGCCGGGACGGGGGTTAGATGTTTCCAAAGTGAAAGCCAGCAAGGGTACAGTAGACACAATACTTTCAAGTTTCACGTTTTAATGTCACATGCACAACTATACAGTGAAATGCTTTTCTTGCCGCTCTAAACCCAACAATGTGGTAATCAATAACACTGTGATTAAAAAATTAACAAGGTAGAACAACAAAACACGAGATATAAAATAGGAAATAAGAAGAACACGATAAAGTAAGTAATATTAGAGTTCATACAAGGAAATCAGTCAACTGAATAAATGCCTAATCTATGGATTTCACATGACTGGGAAGAAAGATATGCATCTGTTGGTCACAGATAAAAAAGAAAGAAGTGGATCCTTAAAAAGAAAGAAGAGGATCCTTAAAAAGAAAGAGGTGGATCCTTAAAAAGAAAGAAGAGGATCCTTAAAAAGAAAGAAGAGGATCCTTAAAAAGAAAGAGTTGGATCCTTAAAAAGAAAGAAGTGGATCCTTAAAAAGAACCTTAAAAAGAAAGAAGTGGATCAGAAAACCAGTCAGTATCTGGTGTGACAACCATTTGCCTCATGCAGCACGGCATCTCTCCTTTGCATAGAGTGGATCAGGCTGTTGATTGTGACCTGTGGAATAAATGTCCCACTGCTCTTCAATGGCTGTGAGAAGTTGCTGGATATTGTCGGGAACTGGAACAGGCTGTCGTACACATTCTTTCCGGAGCATCCCAAACATGCTCAATGGGTGACATGTCTGGTGATTATGCAGGCCAATGGAACAACTTTGATATTTCCAGCTTCCAGGAATTGTGTTCAGATCCTTGCGAAATGGGGCCGTGCATTATCATACTGCACCATAAGGTGATGGCGGTGGATGAATGGCACGACAATGTGCCTCAGGATCTCTTCACGGTATCTCTGTGCATTCAAATTACCGTCGATAAAATGCAATTGGGTTCGTTGTACTTATGTCTGTCCATACCATAACCCCACCATGGGGCACTGTTCACAACGTTGACATCAGTAAATCGTTCGGCCACATGATGCCATACGTCTTCCATCTGACCGCTACAGTTGAAACTGGGATTCATCCATGAAAAGCACACTTCTCCAGCGTGCCACTGGCCATTGAAGGTAACCATTTCCCACTGAAGTTGGTTATGAGGCTGAACTGCAGTCAGGTCAACACCCTGGGGAAGACGAATACGCAGATGAGCTTCCCTGAGATGCCTTCTGACATTTTGTGAAGACATTCTTCAGTTGTGCAAATCCACAGTTTCATCAGCTGGTGGCTGGTCTCAGACGATCCTGCAGGTGAAGAAGCCGGATGTGGAGGTCCTGGGCTAGCATGGTTACACGTGGTCTGCGGTTGTGACCACGGTTTGGACATACTGCCAAATTCTCTAAAACAACGTTGGAGGAAGCTTATGATAGATACATTAACATTAATTTCTGCACATTTTACATTTGCTTTTTACTGTCAAAAGCACAAGGTGTGTAATGATCATGCAGTGTAATCTGTCAGGTGGATTTATTATCTTGGTAAAGTAGAAATGCTCACTAACAGGGATGTAAACAAATTTGTGCACAACATTTGAGAGAAATAAGCTTTTTGTGTGTGTGAAATATTTCTGGGATCTTTTATTTCAGCTAATGAAACATGGGACCAACACTTTACATGTTACATGTATTTACACGGGACCAACATTTTACATGTTACATGTATGTACACGGGACCAACACTTTACATGTTACATGTATGTACACGGGACCAACACTTTACATGTTACATGTATGTACACGGGACCAACACTTTACATGTTACATGTATATACACGGGACCAACACTTTACATGTTACATGTATATATTTGTTCCGTATATATACACCTGGTGAGTTCCAGTACCATATTTTCAATGCACTGGGATATTGGATAGATAGTTATCTAACCCAAGGGTGGTAAAATATGTTAAATGTTAAATAATAACTAGTCTGAGAGGTCATGATCCCAGTTTGTATTATTTAGGACAGTGTTTCTTTATCCTGGTCCTGGGGACCCAGGGTGCACATTTTAGATTTTGGCCTAGCATTACACACCTGATTCCACAAATGAAACGTTTGATGATGAGTTGAATAGTGGAATCAGGTGTGAAGTGATTGGGTAAAAGCATAATGTATCCCTTTGGGTACCCAGGACCAGGATTAAGAAACACTGCTTTAGGCACATCTGCTGGATAATAGGGGTGCTGAGGGTGCTGCAGTCCCTGATGAATTCAAATGTAAAAAATAATAATAATACAATTTCAAAAATGGGCTGAAATGTCTTGTCTGTCTAATTAAAAAGTACCATGACAGTATCTAACAATATAGATTAACTTAGTTTAATAGGATCTAACTATCCTCAGTAGAACTACATCAAACTCCAAGATAAGATGAAAGGAACTAAAAGTAACAATTTCCAAACATCACTCCTTCCCATCCTCTCTCCATCCTTACCCCATAGACCAGTTCTCCCACCATGCCATTCCAGATCTTGGTCTCGGGGTCTCTGGCTCCGTACTTGCCGTCAGGGACGATGGCGATCTTGTACTTGATGCCGATGTGTTTGGCGATCTCTGAGGCCAAGTCCACGCAGTAGCCCTCAAACTGGTCATTCCCCTCAAACATCTCCCAGTTCTTCTTCAGCATCACATAAGGACCCTCCTACACCCACAAACACACCAATCAGAGACAGAGAGGGGGCCGCGGGGAGGTCAAACTGACCAATCAACTCACATTGACCACTGACCAACAAATCAGGGACTTCTGGAGTGGGAGGAGCTTTTTGGAATGGCATGCAGCCAGACCCAAAGCCTCCACTGGATGACAGGATTGCATTGATGGAGACAGGAGAGACATTTTATGGCAACCAAATAACATTTTAAAAGGCCACTGTGTGATGAGCAGTGTGTTGCAGTGGCTTGCAAAATTATTCACCACCTTGGCATTTTTCCTATTTTGTTGCCTGACAACCTGGAATTAAAACTGATTTTTAGGGGGTTTGTCTCATTTGATTAACACAACATGCCTACCACTTTGATGATGCTAAATATTTTTTATTGTGAAACAAACAAGAAATAAGAAAAAAACAGAAAACTTGAGCGTGCATAACTATTCACCCCCCAAAGTCAATACTTTCTAGAGCCACCTTTTGCAGCAATTACAGCTGCAAGTCTCTTTGGGTATGTCTCTGTAAGCTTGGCACATCTAGCCACTACATTTTTGCCCATTCATTATGGCAAAACTGCTCCAGCTACTTCAAGTTGGATGCGTTCTGCTAGGGTACAGCAAGCTTTAAGTCATACCACAGATTCTCCATTGGATTGAGGTCTGGGCTTTGACTAGGCCATTCCAAGACATTTACATGTTTCCCCTTAAACCACTTGAGTTTTGCTTTAGCGGTATGCTTAGGGTCATTGCCCTGCAGGAAGGTGAACCTCCGTCCCAGTCTCAAATCTCTGGAAGACTGAAACAGGTTTCCCTCAAGAATATTCCTGTTTTTAGCGCCACCCATCATTCCTTCAATTCTGACCAGTTTCCCAGTCCCTGCTGATGAAAAACATCCCCACAGCATGATTCTGCCACCACCACGCTTCCCCGTGGGGATGGTGTTCTTGGGGTGATGAGACGTGTTGGGTTTACGCCAGTGTTTTCCTTGATGGCCAAAAAGCTCAATTTTAGTCTCATCTGACCAGAGTACCTTCTTCCATATGTTTGGGGAGTCTACCACATTTCTTTTGGCGAACACAAAACATGTTTGCTTATTTTTTTCTTTAAGCAATGGCTTTTTTTCTGGCCACTCTTCCGTAAACCCCAGCTCTGTGGAGTGTACAGCTTAAAGTGGTCCTATGGACAGATACTCCAATCTCTGCTGTGGAGCTTTGCAGCTCTATCAGGGTTATCTTCGGTCTCTTTGTTGCCTCTCTGATCAATACCCTCCTGCCTGGTCCGTGAGTTTTGGTGGGCGTCCCTCTTTTGGCAGGTTTGTTGTGGTGCCATATTCCTTCCATTGTTTAATAATGGATTTAATTGTGCTCCGTTGGGTTGTTCAATGTATCTGATATTTTTCTATAACCCAACCCTGATCTGTACTTCTCCACAACTTTGTCCCTGACCTGTTTGTAGAGCTACCTGGTCTTCATGGTGCCGCTTGCTTGATGGTGCCCCTTGCTTAGTGGTGTTGCAGACTCTGGGGCCTTTCAGAACAGGTGTATATATATATGGAGATCATGTGACAAATCATGTGACACTTAGTTTGCACACAGGTGAACTTTATTCAACTAATTATGTGAGTTCTGAAGGTAATTGGTTGCACCACATTTTATTTAAGGGCTTCATAGCAAAGGGGGGTGAATACATGTGCACTCACCACTTTTCAGTTTTTTTTTTGTTGAATTTTTAAACTAAATTTGGACTATTTTGTGTTTGTCTATTACATGAAATCCAAATAAAAATCCATTTAAATGACAGGTTGTAATGCAACAAAATAGGAAAAATGCCAAGGGGGGTGAAGACTTTTGCAAGGTACTGTATATCCTCATGGTCTGTGATTGGTGCCAAGTTTATGTTCCCTGGTTGACTCCACACAGATGATGTATCTTAAAAATAACAAATGAACAACAGAAAATTAGAAGAGAGAGGTAACCAGCTATAGAGCAGAGGGTCTAGAGGTAGATACACAGGGAAGGTGCATTCTCTGTCTGGAGAGAACCTTTATACCTCAAACAGGAGAAATTAGCAGTAGGAAAACACAAACACGCAAGCAAAGACACACACACACGCACATACGCACGCACGCACAGACCCTGACTAACACACTCATCCATCAGGAGCTTGTGGTTCCAGAGAGACACCCAGGTCGTAAACATCCTGAGGACCCCCCCTTTAGTCTACAGAACAATCCTCTGATGTAGCAGATTAAACTTCCAGAGTCAAATGAATGAAGGTATGGAATGTGAAAGGAAGCTAATATAGTATTCACGCATAGGCTTTCAAAATGGTTTATACATATATCAAATGAATTGAAATAGCTGTATAAACACTATATGATTTACATTTAAAATCAAATCCATGTACACGTTTTCATTTATGACGTTAATTTACAAATGAAATGGATACATTTCAAGAGACTCCATCCCCGGCTCACCATGGGACCTGCGAGAATAAAGCATACAGGTAAATAGGTCACATTAAATGAAACATTACATTATTGCAAAATTAAAAAGGGGGAAAAACAAATGCATAACATCTTTAGAGTTGTATCAGTCACATGTTGATGTTGTATCAGTCACATGTTGACGTTGTATCAGTCACATGTTGACGTTGTATCAGTCACATGTTGACGTTGTATCAGTCACATGTTGACGTTGTATCAGTCACATGTTGACGCTGTATCAGTCACATGTTGACGTTGTATCAGTTACATGTTGACGCTGTATCAGTTACATGTTGCCGTTGTATCAGTTACACGTTGACGCTGTATCAGTTACATGTTGACGCTGTATCAGTCACATGTTGACGTTGTATCAGTCACATGTTGACGTTGTATCAGTCACATGTTGACGTTGTATCAGTCACATGTTGACGTTGTATCAGTCACATGTTGACGCTGTATCAGTCACATGTTGACGTTGTATCAGTCACATGTTGACGTTGTATCAGTCACATGTTGACGTTGTATCAGTCACATGTTGACGTTGTATCAGTCACATGTTGACGTTGTATCAGTCACATGTTGACGCTGTATCAGTCACATGTTGACGTTGTATCAGTTACATGTTGACGCTGTATCAGTTACATGTTGCCGTTGTATCAGTTACACGTTGACGCTGTATCAGTTACACGTTGACATTGTATCAGTCACATGTTGACGCTGTATCAGTCACATGTTGACGTTGTATCAGTCACATGTTGACGTTGTATCAGTCACATGTTGACGTTGTATCAGTCACATGTTGACGTTGTATCAGTTACATGTTGACGTTGTATCAGTCACATGTTGACGCTGTATCAGTTACATGTTGACGCTGTATCAGTCACATGTTGACGTTGTATCAGTTACACGTTGACGCTGTATCAGTTACATGTTGACGCTGTATCAGTCACATGTTGACGTTGTATCAGTCACACGTTGACGTTGTATCAGTTACATGTTGACGTTGTATCAGTTACACGTTGACGTTGTATCAGTTACATGTTGACGTTGTATCAGTTACATGTTGACGTTGTATCAGTTACACGTTGACGTTGTATCAGTCACACGTTGACGTTGTATCAGTTACACGTTGACATTGTATCAGTCACACGTTGACATTGTATCAGTCACATGTTGACGTTGTATCAGTTAATGTACATGCCATATCTTTAATAATATTACAGTAGTAGTATCTGTCACATACCATTGGTCTAGAATGATATTATAAAAGAAGCAACTCTTATGGCATATTGGACTATGTCCTAACTTGAGGTGTGTATACTGTAACTCAATGTAAATGGGAGAGTTGTGTGGATATCAGATTTACTCACAGATTTACTCACATTTACTCAAGCCTTTACTCAAGCCTTACAGGAATATACTTGCATTAATCAAGTATCTAAATATCAATAGAATTTCCATTATCTTAAAGCAGAATCTTGTCACATGTACATGTTGTCCAAGCATCAAAGCAGATGTCTTTTTCTAAACCTCGTTATCATACACACATCAGCAGCCCCCTGAGATCTCTCTCTCTCTCCAATAACTCAACATGAATCACTCTTAATGAAGTCACGAACTCAATCAGAGATTCTCCCAAACATAGCAGTGCTGCTCCAACCGTCAGACTTACAGTTGGAAGTCGGAAGTTTACATACACTTAGGTTGGAGTTATTAAAACTCATTTTTCAACCCATTCCACAAATTTCTTGTTAACAAACTATAGTTTTGGCGGGTCGGTTAGGACATCTACTTTGTGCATGACACAAGTAATTTTTCCAACAATTGTATACAGACAGATTATTTCACTTATAATTCACTGTATCACCATTCCAGTGTGTCAGAAGTTTACATACATTAAGTTGACTGTGCTTTTAAACAGCTTGGAAAATTCCAAAAAATGATGTAATGGCTTTAGAAGCTTCTGATGGGCTAATTGACATAATTTGAGTCAATTGGAGGTGAACCTGTGGATGTATTTCAAGGTCTACCTTCAAACCCAGTGCCGCTTTGCTTGACATCATGGGAAAATCAAAAGAAATTAGCCAAGACCTCAGAAAAAAATGTGTAGACCTCCACAAGTCTGCTTCATCCTTGGGAGCAATTTCCAAATGCCTGAAGGTACCACGTTCATCTGTACAAACAATTGTACACAAGTATAAACACCATGGGACCACACAGCCGTCATAACTCTCAGGAAGGAGACGCGTTCTGTCTCCTAGAGATTAACGTACTTTGGTGCGAGAAGTGCAAATCAATCCCAGAACAACAGCAAAGGACCTTGTGAAGATGCTGGAGGAAACAGGTTCAAAAGTATTTATATCCACAGTAAAACGAGTCCTATATCGACATAACCTGAAAAGCTGCTTAGCAAAGAAGAAGCCACTTCAAAACCGCCATAAAAAAAGCCAGACCACGGCTTGCAACTGCACATGGGGTCAAAGATCGTACTTTTTACTTTTTGGAGAAATGTCCTCTGGTCTGATGAAACAAAAATAGAACTGTTTGGCCATAATGACCATTGAAATGTTTGGAGGAAAAAGGTGGAGGCTTGCAAGCCGAAGAACCACATCCCAACCGTGAAGCACGGAGGTGGCAGCTTCATGTCCTGTGGGTGCTTTGCCGCAGGAGGGACTGGTGCACTTCACAAAATAGATGGCATCATGAGAAGGAATATTTTGTGGATATATTGAAGCAACATCTCAAGACATTGGTCAGGAAGTTAAAGCTTGGTTGCAAATGGGTCTTCCAAATGGACAATGACTCCAAGCATACTTCCAAAGTTGTGGCAAAATGGCTTAAGGACAACAAAGTCAAGGTATTGGAATGGCCATCACAAAGCCCTGACCTCAATCCTTTAGAGAATTTGTGAGCAGAACTGAAAAAGTGTGTGCGAGCAAAGAGGCCTACAAACCTGACTCAGTTACACCAGCTCTGTCAGGAGGACTGGGCCAACATTCACCCAAATTATTGTGGGAAGCTTGTGGAAAGCTACCTGAAATGTTTGACCCAAGTTAATCAATTTAAAGGCATTGCTACCAAATACTAATTGAGTGTGTGTAAACTTCTGACCCACTGGGAATTTGATGGGAAAAAACCCCTGAAATAAATCATTCTCTCTACTATTATTCTGACATTTCACATTCTTAAAATAAAGTGGTGATCCTAACTGACCTAAGACTGGGAATTTTTACTCAGATTAATTAAATGTCAGGAATTGTGAAAAACTGAGTTTAAATATATTTGGTGTATGTAAATTCCGACTTCAACTGTGGGTCTTAACGGCATAGACAACACCAAAATAATATCTCATCAACAATCTAAACCCGAGATGAGTTCATATTCCACGCCATCTGTTGTGAACATGTTATTCCATTTTATTAGATGGTATTAGATGCCGATCTTAAAATTGAATTCTGACGTACTGTACTGTACTGTACTGTACATGAGGATCTAGAGAACAGATGGTGTAGATAGAACATGGGCTCAGCTTGATTTTGGTCTACTTATGACTTTGGATAAGTCTCTTCTTAACCCTGCCTCACTTTTCTGAAAATATTAGCATATTAAAAGGGCAACAGTTTGACATCAGAATAGGTGACTTTGTAGAGTGTTTAGCAGTGATAGTATACACACACACAAACACACAAACCGCTTGGGGTTTTGCCAACAGTGGATTATTTCATGTTTAAACCCCTTATAGTTTTGTTATCAGTTTGTCACAGACTCTTTTGTCACAGTGTGTTTGTGTGTGTGTTATTGCGGTGTGTTTAGTCGCGGTGCAGGTGCATGGAGGGATATTGGGCAAGTGAAGTTTTTCTCTGATGCTGAACACCTTGTCAGATGTCTTACATGAGGATGTGGGAAGAGGGAGAGAGGAAAGGAGGGAGGAATGACAGGGCTGAGAGAGTGTAGAGATGGCAAGAGAGAGGGTGGTTTTATGGGGAGAAGAGAGAGAGAGGAACGATAGGGCTGAGAGAGTGTAGAGATGGCAAGAGAGAGGTTAGTTTTATGGGGAGAAGAGAGAGAGAGGAACGACAGGGCTGAGAGAGACAGAGAGAGAGAGAGAGAGAGAGAGAGAGAGAGAGAGAGAAAAAGAGAGAGAACAAGAGAGAGAAAAAGAGAGAGAAAAAGAGAGAAAAAGAGAGAGAAAAAGAGAGAGAAAAAGAGAGAGAAGAGAAGCTTTAGTGGTGAAGGGTTCAGGTAGATAAGACATGAAACAGTGGAACATCAGCAGAGAAACCAGAAAGATAGAGAGCTCCTAATCAGGGTTGGGGCCAATTCCATTTCAATTCAGGAGGTACACTGAAATTCCAATTTCAATAATTTTCAATTATAAAAATGTAGAATTGGAATATGATTTACTTTATGAATTGGCCAGAATAAAAAATGGAACTGAGCGCAACCCTGAGCTTAATTATGCAGCCAGCCAATACAATATCCAGTACAACATAATACGTTCACCAGAGTTCCTGAAACTTCAACATCAGGGACAACAGACTAGCTGCAGATGCATCTACAGTTCCTTGCAAAAGTATTCATCCCACTTGGCGTTTTTCCTATTTTGATGCATTACAACCTGTAATTTAAATTGATTTTTATTTGGATTTCATGTAATGGACATGCACAAAATACTCCAACTTGGTGAAGTGAAATTAAAAATTGTTTCAAAAGATTCTACAAAAATAAGAAATGCAAAAGTGGTGCGTGCATATCTATTCACCCCCTTTAATATGAAGCCCCTAAATAAGATCTGGTGCAACCAATTACCTTCAGAAGTTACATAGTTAGTTAAATAAAGTCCACCTGTGTGCAATCTAAGTGTCACATGATCTGTCACATGATCTCAGTGTATATATGCACCTGTTCTGAGAGGCCCCAGAGTCTGCAACACCACTAAGCAAGGGGCACCACCAAGCAAGCGGCACCATGAAGACCAGGTAGCTCTACAAACAGGTCAGGGACAAAGTTGTGTAGAAGTACAGATCAGGGTTGGGTTATAAAAAAATGTCAGAAGCTTTGAACATCCCACGGAGCACCATTAACTTCTTGAGTGTAGGAGGCAGTATTTTCATTTTTGGCTAAAAAAACGTACCCATTTGAAACTGCCTATTTCCCAGGCCCAGAAACTAGAATATGCATATAATTGTCAGATTAGGATAGAAAACTCTCTAACGATTTCAAAACACGATCGTCGTAAGAAGCGGACCAAAGCGCAGCGTGGTGTGAATGCATCATTTAATAGATGACAAAACACGAAGCAAACTGTACAAAAACAATAAACCAATAACGACCGTGAAGCTATCATAAGAACTGTGCTGACACAAGCAACTAACATAGACAATCACCCACAAACAAACAGTGAAACCCAGGCTACCTAAGTATGATTCTCAATCAGAGACAACTAATGACACCTGCCTCTGATTGAGAACCATACTAGGCCGAAACATAGAAATCCCCAAAATCATAGAAAAACAAACATAGACTGCCCACCCCAACTCACGCCCTGACCATACTAAATAATGACAAAACAAAGGAAACAAAGGTCAGAACGTGACATTAGGATAGAAAACACTCTAAAGTTTCCAAAACTGTCAAAATATTGTCTGTGAGTATAACAGAACTGATATTGCAGGCGAAAACCTGAGGAAAATCTAACAAGGAAGTGCTGTTTTTCCTGAAAGCTCTCTGTTTCATTGGATGCCTTGCCTCCATTTAAAGGAATATCAACCAGATTCCTTTTTCCTATGGCTTCCCCAAGGTGTGAACAGTCTTTAGACATAGTTTCAGGCTTTTATTTTGAAAAATGAGCGAGAAAGAACCAATCGCGTCAGTGGATGGCTGGGTGCCAGCAGAGTTTTTAATGCGCAACAGCCATTTTCTCTCTCCTATGGAAGAAGCTACATTCCGGTTGACATATTATCAATTATATATTGTAAAAACAACCTGAGGATTGATTATAAAAAACATTTGACATGTTTCTACGACCATTTCGGATACTATTCGGAATTTTCGTCTGCGATGTCGTGACCGCTCGAGCCTGTAGATTTCTGAACATAATGCGCCAAACAAATGGAGGTATTTTGGATATAAAAATAATCTTTATGGAACAAAATGAACATTTTATTGTGTAACTGGGAATCTCGTGAGTGCAAATATCCGAAGATCATCAAAGGTAAGCGATTTAATTTATTGCTTTTATGATTTTCGTGACCAATCTACTTGGCTGCTAGCTGGTTGTAATATTTTGTCTACTGAGAGAGATGTTCTTACATTAACCAGTTGCATCTTTTATTATTTTTTTATTTTTTATTTTACCTTTATTTAACCAGGTAGGCAAGTTGAGAACAAGTTCTCATTTACAATTGCGACCTGGCCAAGATAAAGCAAAGCAGTTCGACAGATACAACAACACAGAGTCACACATGGAGTAAAACAAACATACAGTCAATAATAAAGTATAAACAAGTCTATATACAATGTGAGCAAATGAGGTGAGAAGGGAGGTAAAGGCAAAAAAGGCCTTGGTGGCAAGGTAAATACAATATAGCAAGTAAAACACTGGAATGGTAGTTTTGCAATGGAAGAATGTGCAAAGTAGAAATAAAAATAATGGGGTGCAAAGGAGCAAAATAAATAAATAAATTAAATACAGTTGGGAAAGAGGTAGTTGATAGGGCTAAATTATAGGTGGGCTATGTACAGGTGCAGTAATCTGTGAGCTGCTCTGACAGTTCGTGCTTAAAGCTAGTGAGGGAGATAAGTGTTTCCAGTTTCAGAGATTTTTGTAGTTCGTTCCAGTCATTGGCAGCAGAGAACTGGAAAGAGAGGCGGCCAAAGAAAGAATTGGTTTTGGGGGTGACTAGAGAGATATACCTGCTGGAGCGTGTGCTACAGGTGGGAGATGCTATGGTGACCAGCGAGCTGAGATAAGGGGGGACTTTACCTAGCAGGGTCTTGTAGATGACATGGAGCCAGTGGGTTTGGCGACGAGTATGAAGCGAGGGCCAGCCAACGAGAGCGTACAGGTCGCAATGGTGGGTAGTATATGGGGCTTTGGTGACAAAACGGATTGCACTGTGATAGACTGCATCCAATTTGTTGAGTAGGGTATTGGAGGCTATTTTGTAAATGACATCGCCAAAGTCGAGGATTGGTAGGATGGTCAGTTTTACAAGGGTATGTTTGGCAGCATGAGTGAAGGATGCTTTGTTGCGAAATAGGAAGCCAATTCTAGATTTAACTTTGGATTGGAGATGTTTGATATGGGTCTGGAAGGAGAGTTTACAGTCTAACCAGACACCTAAGTATTTGTAGTTGTCCACGTATTCTAAGTCAGAGCCGTCCAGAGTAGTGATGTTGGACAGGCGGGTAGGTGCAGGTAGCGATCGGTTGAAGAGCATGCATTTAGTTTTACTTGTATTTAAGAGCAATTGGAGGCCACGGAAGGAGAGTTGTATGGCATTGAAGCTTGCCTGGAGGGTTGTTAACACAGTGTCCAAAGAAGGGCCGGAAGTATACAGAATGGTGTCGTCTGCGTAGAGGTGGATCAGAGACTCACCAGCAGCAAGAGCGACCTCATTGATGTATACAGAGAAGAGAGTCGGTCCAAGAATTGAACCCTGTGGCACCCCCATAGAGACTGCCAGAGGTCCGGACAACAGACCCTCCGATTTGATACACTGAACTCTATCAGAGAAGTAGTTGGTGAACCAGGCGAGGCAATCATTTGAGAAACCAAGGCTGTTGAGTCTGCCGATGAGGATGTGGTGATTGACAGAGTCGAAAGCCTTGGCCAGATCAATGAATACGGCTGCACAGTAATGTTTCTTATCGATGGCGGTTAAGATATCGTTTAGGACCTTGAGCGTGGCTGAGGTGCACCCATGACCAGCTCTGAAACCAGATTGCATAGCAGAGAAGGTATGGTGAGATTCAAAATGGTCGGTAATCTGTTTGTTGACTTGGCTTTCGAAGACCTTAGAAAGGCATGGTAGGATAGATATAGGTCTGTAGCAGTTTGGGTCAAGAGTGTCCCCCCCTTTGAAGAGGGGGATGACCGCAGCTGCTTTCCAATCTTTGGGAATCTCAGACGACACGAAAGAGAGGTTGAACAGGCTAGTAATAGGGGTGGCAACAATTTCGGCAGATAATTTTAGAAAGAAAGGGTCCAGATTGTCTAGCCCGGCTGATTTGTAGGGGTCCAGATTTTGCAGCTCTTTCAGAACATCAGCTGAATGGATTTGGGAGAAGGAGAAATGGGGAAGGCTTGGGCGAGTTGCTGTTGGGGGTGCAGTGCTGTTGACAGGGGTAGGAGTAGCCAGGTGGAAAGCATGGCCAGCAGTAGAAAAATGCTTATTAAAATTTTCAATTATGGTGGATTTATCAGTGGTGACAGTGTTTCCTATCTTCAGTGCAGTGGGCAGCTGGGAGGAGGTGTTCTTATTCTCCATGGACTTTACAGTGTCCCAGAACTTTTTTGAGTTAGTGTTGCAAGAAGCAAATTTCTGCTTGAAAAAGCTAGCCTTGGCTTTTCTAACTGCCTGTGTATAATGGTTTCTAGCTTCCCTGAACAGCTGCATATCACGGGATCTCTAGGGGCGCTATTTCATTTTTGGATAAAAAACGTTCCCGTTTTAAGCGCGATATTTTGTCACGAAAAGATGCTCGACTATGCATATTCTATTGACAGTTTTGGAAAGAAAACACTCTGAAGTTTCAGAATCTGCAAAGATTTTGTCTGTAAGTGCCCCAGAACTCATTCTACAGGCGAAACCAAGATGATACATCAAACAGGAAATGAGCAGAATTTCTGAAGCTCTGTTTTCTAATGTCTCCTTATATGGCTGTGAATGCGACAGGAATAAGCTTAGACCTTCTGCCGTTTCCCCAAGATTTCGGCAGCATTGTGACGTATTTGTAGGCATATCATTGGAAGATTGGCCATAAGAGACTACATTTTCCAGGGGTCCGCCCGGTGTCCTTTGTCTAAATTTGTGCGTAATCTTCAGGTGCGGGCATTTTCTCCTGGGATTCAGGAGAGAAAGCACACTTCCACGAACGATATATCATCGAAGAGATATGTGAAAAACACCTTGAGGATTGATTCTAAACAACGTTTGCCATGTTTTCAGTCGATATTATGGAGTTAATTTGGAAAAAAGTTCGCGTTTTGAGGACTGAATTTTCGGGTTTTTTTGGTAGCCAAATGTGATGTACAAAACGGAGCTATTTCTAATACACAAAGAATCTTTTTGGAAAAACTGAGCATCTGCTATCTAACTGAGAGTCTCCTCATTGAAAACATCTGAAGTTCTTCAAAGGTAAATTATTTTATTTGAAGGCTTTTATGTTTTTGTTGAAATGTTGCGTGCTGGATGCTAACGCTAATGCCAACGCTAAATGCTAACGCTAAATGCTACGCTAGCTAGCTACTTTTACACAAATGATTGTTTTCCTATGGTTGAGAAGCATATTTTGAAAATCTGAGATGACAGTGTTGTTTACAAAAGGCTAAGCTTGAGAGATGGCATATTTATTTCATTTCATTTGCGATTTTCATGAATAGTTAACGTTGCGTTATGCTAATGAGCTTGCTGATAGATTTACACAATCCTGGATACAGGGGTTTTTTCATAGCTAAACGTGACGCAGAAAACGGAGCGATTTGTCCTAAACAAATAATCTTTCAGGAAAAACTGAACATTTGCTATCTGAGAGTCTCCTCATTGAAAACATCTGAAGTTCTTCAAAGGTAAATGATTTTATTTGAATGCTTTTCTGTTTTTTTGTGTAAATGTTGCCAGCTGAATGCTAATGCTAAATGCTACGCTAAATGCTACGTTAGCCATCAATACTGTTACACAAATGCTTGTTTTGCATTGGTTGAGAAGCATATTTTGAAAATCTGAGATGACAGTGTTGTTAACAAAAGGCTAAGCTTGAGAGCTAGCATATTTATTTCATTTCATTTGCGATTTTCATGAATAGTTAACGTTGCGTTATGGTAATGAGCTTGAGTCTGTATTCACGATCCCGGATCCGGGATAGGGAGATCAGAAAGGTTAACGCTTGGTATGCTTTCGCCGAAAAGCTTTATTGAAATGTGACACGCCATGTGGATTAACAACAAGCTAAGCTGTGTTTTGCTATATTGCACTTGTGATTTCATGAAAATTAAATATTTTTTGTAATTGAATTTGAATTTTGCGCTCTGCAATTCAGCAGATATTGCTGAAAATGATCCCGGTAACGGGATGGATGCACCAAGAAGTTAAATCCATTATTAAAAAACGGAAAGAAAACAAACCTGCCAAGAGAGGGCCGCCCACAAAAACTCACGGCCCAGGCAAGGAGGGCATTAATTAGAGGCAACAAAGTTACCAAAGAAACCCTGAAGGAGCTGGAAAGCTCCACAGTGGAGATTGGAGTATCTGTCCATAGGACCACTTTAAGCCGTACACTCCACAGAGCTGGGCTTTATGGAAGAGTGGCCAGAAAAAACACATTACTTGAAGAAAATAATAAGCTAACACGTTTGGTATTCGCCAAAAGGCACTTGGGAGACTCCTCAAACTTATGAAAGATGGTACTCTGGTCATATGAGACTAGTATTGAGCTCTTTGGCCATCAAGCAAAACACTATGTCTGGCGCAAACACAACACCTCTCATCACCCCGAGAACAACATCCCCACCATGAAGCGTGGTTGTGGCAGCATCATGCTGTGGGGATGTTTTTCATCGGCAGGGACTGGGAAACTGGTCAGAATTGAAGGAATGATGGATGGCACTAAATACAGGGAAATTCTTGAGGGAAACCTGAGACTGGAACGGTGGTTCACCTTCCAGCAGGACAATGACCCTAAGCATTTTGCTAAAGCAACACTCAAGTTATTTAACTTCTTGGTGACAGGGGGCAGTATTTTCACGTCTGGATGAAATGCATGCCCAAATTCAACTGCCTGCTACTCATCCCCAGAAGATAAGATATGCATATCATTAGTAGATCTGGATAGAACACTCTGAAGTTTCTAAAACTGTTTGAATCATGTCTGTGAGTATAACATAACTTATTTAGCAGGCGAAACCCTGAGGCGTGTGACCAGAAAGCTTGCTACAGTTTGTTTTCCTCCTCCACAGATCATCCCGTCTTCAATTTGATCAATTATTTACGTTAAAAAAAATACGTAAAGTTGTATTACAAAAGTAGTTTGAAATGTTTTGGCAAAGTTTACAGGTAACTTTTGAGATATTTTGTAGTCACGTTGCGCAAGTTGGAACCGGTGTTTTTCTGGATCAAACGCGCCAAATAAATGGACATTTTGGATATATATTGACAGACTTAATCGAACAAAAGGACTATTTGTGATGTTTATGGGACATATTGGAGTGCCAAAAAAAGAAATTTGTCAAAGGTAAGGCATGAATTATATTGTTATTTCTGCGTTTTGTGTCGCGCCTGCAGGGTTAAAATATGGTTTCTCTCTTTGTTTACGGAGGTGCTATCCTCAGATAATAGCATCGTTTGCTTTCGCCGAAAAGCCTTTTTGGAATCTGATATGTTGGCTGGATTCACAACAAGTGTAGCTTTAATTTGCTATCTTGCATGTGTGATTTAATGAAAGTTTGAATTTTAAAGTAATTTATTTGAATTTGGCGCTCTGCATTTTCCCTGGCTTTTGGCCAGGTGGGACGCTAATCTGTGGTATGACTTAAAGATTGTTGTACACCAGCGGAACCCATCCAACTTGAAGGAGCTGGAGCAGTTTTGCCTTGAAGAATGGGCAAAAATCCCAGTGGCTAGATGTGCCAAGCTTATAGAGACATACCCCAAGAGACTTGCAGCTGTAATTGCTGCAAAAGGTGGCTCTACAAAGTATTGACTTTGGGGGGGTGAATAGTTATGCACGCTCAAGTTTTCTGTTTTTTTTTGTCTTATTTCTTATTTATTTCACAATCCAAAATATTTTGCATCTTCAAAGTTGTAGGCATGTTGTGTAAATCAAATGATACAACCCCCTAAAATATATTTTTTAATTCCAGGTTGTCAGGCAAAAAAATAGGAAAAATGCCAAGGGGGTGAATACTTTCGCAAGCCACTGTAGAATAGAACAATGTAGATGGATGGGAGACCATGAAGTAACAGCAGCCTCTCGCTGTGTCAATGCACAGTCTCTGATGCAGTCTTCAGAGAACACCATAGAAACAGAATGACTAAAGCTGCTATCTGCAGGGGGCGTGAGGACATGTGATGTCATGTCATGGTGATGGAATATTAAATACAGCCACACTTTGAGATTGTGTTTTTGTGACTGTCAGGGTGTGTTTGTTTGAGACTGTGATTATGTCAGTGTGTTGGGGGTGTGTTTGTGTATGCATCTGTGAGACAGTACGCAGTGTGTGAATGTGTGTGTGACAGTATATATGCACTCTGTGTGGGTGTGTTTCTATACGACTGGCCGTCTGTCTGATCTGTGTGTGTTTCTGTATGACTGGCCGCTGTCTGATCTGTGTGTGATTCTGTACGACTGGCCGCTGTCTGATCTGTGGGAGTCTTTTTCTCAGCATTTTGGGACACAATTCCATTCTAATTCCCTGAACATCCAAAACGATAATCCCAAAAATATTAAAACTTTTTTTTTTGTCTACAGTTCCCCCAGTTCACAGAGAAGAAAAAGTCAAGTCATGACAAAGCAGAATTACAGACAGATGGATAGATAGATAGGTATCTTCATCTGTGTGATTCCTCTTCTCTCAATGCCGCTGCTATATAATTACAGAGCGATAGAGAGCTAGAGTCTCAGTGGCTCTGTCTGTCAGTGTGAGTCCTTCTGTGAGTCCATCTCCCGTCTGTCAGTGTTTCTGTCTGTACTGTAAGTCTTCAGTGTCGTAGCAGAGGCTTCCTCGTCAGTGGCTGTAAAGAGGAGGAGGTGGCTGAGGTAACATTAGCCATGGCCATCTGACAGGGGCATAGATCATCCAGAGAGAGAAGGAGGGAGAGGGGGAGGGAAGGAGGGAAAGAAAGAAAGAGGGAGTGGGAGGAAGAGAGATAAAGAGGTAGAAGGGGAGGGAGGGAGAGAGAGAAAGAGGTAGAAGGGGAGGGAGGGAGAGAGAAAGCGGTAGAAGGGGAGAGAGGGAGAGAGAGAAAGCGGTAGAAGGGGAGGGAGGGAGAGAGAGAAAGAGGGAGAGAGTGACGTCCATAGAGAGAAGGGGGACAGACATGGTAAAAGGTAAAAGGACTAAAACTCCTGTCTCTTTCACACTTGACAGATGACGTCAACGAAAAACAAATCAATATGAAGACAACCTGCCAGTGACAAGTCTGATTCCTCTCTTACAGTCCCCTACTCTCTCCTCCCTCACTATGACCTGGTACTGCTACAATACCCTTAGGGACACTGAGATACACACTGGGGTCACTACCAGCTCAGACCACAAGAGGCCCTGTGGGCCCTCTGCTCTCTAATTCAATGTGGGTGCATCTCAACAGCACAACAGATCCTCCTCTCCGTCATCTGTACTGATTTGAGAAAACAGCGTAGTCGATTCTTACAGAACATTGACTTTCCACCTTTCAAGTTATTTAATATCAGTACAGATGGACAGGAGTTGATGACTTGCCTAAAAAAAAAAAATTATGAAGCCGTTTTAGACTGTTGCATCTTCTGTGTGATTGAGGAAAGGAGAGGAGGCAGAGGAGTACATTACCATGATAGTTGTCACAACGACTGTCCTGTTCTCAATGTTTGTGCTGTCGTTAGACAACAGCACCTCATTCTGGACCAGAACCAGTTTGTCAATGTCGTTCCAGTAGCCAATCTGAGAGAGGAAAGGGAGAGGTGAAAACTAGACAAAACTGCATTTTCATAAAGCCCAAATAATATCTCCGACATGCCTGTGTGTCTATTCCTACCCGTTGTGGTCCGTTGCTCTTCAGTTCAAACATGTCCATGGTGTAGTTGACTCTGCGGCCGTAGTGGTCAAACTGTATGTTACCTGTTAGACCCTGGATACGCACCTGGAGACAGGACAACAGAGAACACAGGTCAGAACAAAGAGCAATAAGGAACACAAAGGACCAAAGAATACCTGTTTGAGTGTGCGTTCCATGTCTATGCCCTGGTTCCAGGGAGCAGCTGGGTTGGCCAGACAGTCTCCAGCATTTCCTCTACGGGAGATGTCTATCTTCTGACGACGCAGGTTCCTGAAGGCCTCGGCCATCACCAACACCCCGTCATACGTCAGAGACGAGGTGTACTGGGGAGAGAGGAGAGGGAAGAGGAGGAAAAGGAGGAGGGAGAAAGAGTTTATTAGATGATTTTACATCAACAGCGTAGAGCCTTTAACAGACATGATGAAGCCTGTTTTAGGAATCAGGAAATGCCTGTTTCATGCTATGGGTTCCTCTCTTGACAAAACACTGGATTAGTTATGTACAAAATA
Source organism: Oncorhynchus mykiss (assembly GCF_057628025.1). NCBI lineage: Eukaryota > Metazoa > Chordata > Actinopteri > Salmoniformes > Salmonidae > Oncorhynchus > Oncorhynchus mykiss. Next base: position 36,317,132 of record NC_143048.1, read on the forward strand.
AGTCCCATCTATGTGAATGAATGGATCCCCATGAGACCCATCTGCGCCAGTAAGATCATGATTTGAGAGATGAGGTCTTCGGAGGAGGCTTATCTGACTGACAGCTCTGTAACAGGTAAGACACGTAGCACTATGGAGGTATTCACACACACAGCAGGGAGACCTCACAACACACACACACACACACACACACACACACGCACGCGCGCACACACACTGCTACAGAGGCAGTCAAAGCCACAGCAGGAAACATTCACATCATGACAGAGACCAAACTGAGGAGGAGAAGAGAAGAGGAGGAGAGGAAGGATGAGGGGATGATAAACTCAGGGGACGCACTTCACATCAGGTCAGTGTCACTCTGACATGTCTTCCTTTCCTTTCTCACTCTGTGTGTTGGGGTGGTTATATACCATGCCGTTTTGTCGATCTTCTCTTGATATTTTCTCAGGGCTTTCTTTGAGAACTGACATGCTTGTTCTTCTGTGACCCTGAAAGTCTTAATACTCCTTGACAGGTATTAATAAAACACAACCTGTCCTTAGTTCTAACATTGTAATTGATTGTGATTGATGATGATACATAAAGCTGCCCATTTAATTGTACGGAAAGGGCCTTGTCATTCACTAATGAAGTACACATCTATATCCCGCTGACTGGACAGAGAAATGTTTGTTATTTTGGTCTTGAAAGGTGTCTCCAATAATGGTTTGATGTCAGCATATGACATTTGGTTTCATAGCATATTCCAGAAACAGAATACTGAGAATGACAAACTCAAAATCTCACTACACTTACACCAGTGGAGGCTCCCCAGAGGAGGAAGGGGAGGACCATTCACTCCAGTGAATTCCACAAAATGTTTAATTGCAAGACATTTAAAAAGTTATGTTTAGATAAAACTATAATAAATATAATCACGTCACCAAATAACTGATTAAAATACACTATTTTGCAAAGAAGGTCTACAGTAGCCTCAACAGCAGTCTGTAGGGTAGCACCATGGTGTAGCTGGAGGACAGCTAGCTTCCGTCCTCCTCTGGATACATTGACTTCAATAGAAAACTCTGAGGCGTCCTCCAGCCCAGTGGCGTAGCCTTGGCCTACCTAGTTTGATCTCAGGGCTACCCCAAAAATGCCCCAGAAATGATAAAATGTGAATTGTGTAATATTTTTTACATTTTTAAAAGAACCGCATGTGAGAAGTATTTTCTATGGGTCATTTTATTATAATGTAACAAAGAAATGTGCCGCGACAATCAAGTTGGCTTCCGACTATTTGTTACATTTAAAAAAAATCATACAGGGGTTTCCCTCAACAACCTGGCAATGTCACGTGGCTAAACTTTGTAGTGCATAGGCTAGCAAGCTCTACCACGCTAGTTTACTGGAATTGACTCACCAGCCAAGGTAATTTAGTAGTTCTAGCATTGGCAAACCAAATGTTGATCGCTAGGTTTTTGAGGCAAAGGAGTGTGTTCCAGAATCAATCTACTGATAGCTTCCAGAATAAGACATTAACAGGTGGGGTCAGGATAGAAACAATCGCAATTGCCATCACAACAGCCAATGCCACATTGAGCCAGGCATACTTGCCTACCCCACCGTCTCCTCTCGTTCTTGATACTGCGGGCGGGGGTGACCCTGCAGTAGGTCCACCGACAGATGTGTCTGCCGTTGATGAACCAGCCTGTCAACCAAAGCTAGCAAAGTCCCCTTCAAGTATGATAAATGGCAAATCACGCTGCTTCTCTTCAAGGTGGTATGACCAGTTCGTGTGGATTGAGTATAGTAAAGCAAAAGGTTGTACGTTTTGTAGGCACTTTCCTGGGGCAAATGTCAAATTCAGATTTATACGAGATGGATTTAAAAACTGGAAACTCACAACAAATGCTTGCTGCAAACACAGGAATAGCAAATTACATTCTAATGTCCTTGCAAAATGTGAATCCTACAAGGCGACCCATGGGCCTAGAAGTCGTGGGACTGTGTTGAACCAAATACATGGTGATGCCTAGAAGTCGTGGGACTGTGTTGAACCAAATACATGGTGATGCCTAGAAGTCGTGGGACTGTGTTGAACCAAATATATGGTGATGCCTAGAAGTCGTGGGACTGTGTTGAACCAAATACATGGTGATGCCTAGAAGTCGTGGGACTGTGTTGAACCAGATACATGGTGATGCCTAGAAGTCGTGGGACTGTGATGAACCAAATACATGGTGATGCCTAGAAGTCGTGGGACTGTGTTGAACCAAATATATGGTGATGCCTAGAAGTCGTGGGACTGTGTTGAACCAGATACATGGTGATGCCTAGAAGTCGTGGGACTGTGTTGAACCAGATACATGGTGATGCCTAGAAGTCGTGGGACTGTGTTGAACCAAATATATGGTGATGCCTAGAAGTCGTGGGAATGTGTTGAACCAAATACATGGTGATGCCTAGAAGTCGTGGGACTGTGTTGAACCAGATACATGGTGATGCCTAGAAGTCGTGGGACTGTGTTGAACCAGATACATGGTGATGCCTAGAAGTCGTGGGACTGTGATGAACCAAATACATGGTGATGCCTAGAAGTCGTGGGACTGTGTTGAACCAAATACATGGTGATGCCTAGAAGTCGTGGGACTGTGTTGAACCAAATACATGGTAATGCCTAGAAGTCGTGGGACTGTGTTGAACCAAATACATGGTGATGCCTAGAAGTCGTGGGACTGTGTTGAACCAGATACATGGTGATGCCTAGAAGTCGTGGGACTGTGTTGAACCAGATACATGGTGATGCCTAGAAGTCGTGGGACTGTGTTGAACCAGATACATGGTGATGCCTAGAAGTCGTGGGACTGTGTTGAACCAGATACATGGTGATGCCTAGAAGTCGTGGGACTGTGTTGAACCAAATACATGGTGATGCCTAGAAGTCGTGGGACTGTGATGAACCAAATACATGGTAATGCCTAGAAGTCGTGGGACTGTGATGAACCAAATACATGGTGATGCCTAGAAGTCGTGGGACTGTGATGAACCAAATACATGGTGATGCCTAGAAGTCGTGGGACTGTGTTGAACCAGATACATGGTGATGCCTAGAAGTCGTGGGACTGTGTTGAACCAAATATATGGTGATGCCTAGAAGTCGTGGGACTGTGTTGAACCAAATACATGGTGATGCCTAGAAGTCGTGGGACTGTGTTGAACCAGATACATGGTGATGCCTAGAAGTCGTGGGACTGTGTTGAACCAGATACATGGTGATGCCTAGAAGTCGTGGGACTGTGTTGAACCAAATATATGGTGATGCCTAGAAGTCGTGGGACTGTGTTGAACCAGATACATGGTGATGCCTAGAAGTCGTGGGACTGTGTTGAACCAGATACATGGTGATGCCTAGAAGTCGTGGGACTGTGTTGAACAAGATACATGGTGATGCCTAGAAGTCGTGGGACTGTGTTGAACCAAATACATGGTGATGCCTAGAAGTTGTGGGACTGTGATGAACCAAATACATGGTGATGCCTAGAATTCGTGGGACTGTGATGAACCAGATACATGGTGATGCCTAGAAGTCGTGGGACTGTGTTGAACCAAATACATGGTGATGCCTAGAAGTCGTGGGACTGTGATGAACCAAATACATGGTGATGCCTAGAAGTCGTGGGACTGTGTTGAACCAAATACATGGTGATGCCTAGAAGTCGTGGGACTGTGATGAACCAAATACATGGTGATGCCTAGAAGTCGTGGGACTGTGTTGAACCAAATACATGGTGATGCCTAGAAGTCGTGGGACTGTGTTGAACCAAATACATGGTGATGCCTAGAAGTCGTGGGACTGTGTTGAACCAGATACATGGTGATGCCTAGAAGTCGTGGGACTGTGTTGAACCAGATACATGGTAATGCCTAGAAGTCGTGGGACTGTGTTGAACCAAATACATGGTGATGCCTAGAAGTCGTGGGACTGTGTTGAACCAAATACATGGTAATGCCTAGAAGTCGTGGGACTGTGTTGAACCAGATACATGGTGATGCCTAGAAGTCGTGGGATTGTGTTGAACCAAATACATGGTAATGCCTAGAAGTCGTGGGACTGTGATGAACCAGATACATGGTGATGCAAACATGGATTTTATAGAAAGAAACCGTACACATGTTAAAGTGGTCATAGATATGGTCCTAATGTGTGTAAAGCAGGATATTCCACTCAGAGGGCATAGAGAAACCGAAAAGGCAATCAACAAAGGTAACTTTTTTGAAATCTTCAATTTCATGTCAAAGTATGACTCAGAAATACAAAACAGGCTTAATGAGCTACCTCGCAATGCCACGCTTCTGAGCCCCGAAATTCAGAACGAGTTGCAGCATCATTGTTACTGTGGAGAATAAAAAATGAAGTTCATTCTGCCACACTAGCAGATGAATATAAAGATCAATCTAAACTAGAAATTCTTGCTGTGTGCATCCGATACATTCATGCTGAAATGATTAAAGAAAGAGCTGTTGGGTTTATGGAAACCGCTGATTTGTCTGTGTTGCAACCCCTGGAGTTGGATCCCACTCTGTGTGGGTTTTGTTTCGATGGCGCTTCAGTCATGTCAGGGAACAGAGGAGGGGTACATGCCCTACTAAAGCAAACGTTTAAGCAAGCTGTGTCGGGACGTCAGTACTTTCTTTGACACAGTAAACCAGCTGCACACATTTATGAGTGGATCCCAAAGACATGCTCCATTCATGAAGTACAGAAAGAGTTGCATCCCGATAGACCATGTATCGAGCTAGAAAGATCCACGGATATACGGTGGAGTTAAAAATCAGTGTCTGTGAGTAAAGTGCTGTTACTGCTAGATGTCATTTTAGAGGTTCTTGCAGAGTTTCCAGAGGCTTGTGGACAAACCAAATTAGAAGCCGATGCCCTCTTACAACAAATCCAGAACAATACGTTTTTATTCCTGTTAGTCCCATTTAGTAAATTGTTTGACACTAGTGATTTTGCTACGAAGGGATTACAAAGCTCTACATTATCTGTGATGGACGGTATTGGTTTAATTGAAATCCTCAAAAGCAGCTTTTCTACATTCAGAGAACTCAGGGGAGACTTTGATAAAGTTCTCAAGCTAACTAAAGAGATAACGATTAATCATGATATTAGTAATTGGGATGTGAAGACATCACGGCAACGAAAACTGCCTGTAAAAAACTTCACTGGAAAACATCCAGCATAAAGAGTGACAGTGACCTGAGGCAACTTTGCAACAATATTCTAGACAGACAGATTACTGTGTTGAACTCAGAATTTCAAGAAGACACATACGGGATCATGCAAGCAGCAGCCTCCTTTTCCAAAGAATCCCAAACCTGCGGCCTTAAAGAGCAGCTGAAGACCACATGCGACCATTATGCAATGTCAATTGAGGATGCTGAATTCACTGTTCTTATTCAGCAGAGTTGCAAAATGATCATGGGAAAGAGTGACATCTCCTCCATAATGAGTGTACTTGACAGTTGCCCTGATGATATTTTCCCTAATATAAACTCTCTGTTAAGGATCATTGTCACACTTCCAATGACATCATGCAGTGTGGAGAGACTTTTCTCAACAACAACTAGGATAAAAAAATCATCTTCGCACATCAATGACAAGCGCCCGGCTGAACCACTTCCGTTTGCTGTCTTTAGAGCGTCAACTAACAGATACATTGGATTGTGATGAAATCATCACCATATTCAACTCAAAGCCTCGCCGTCTGCACCTTGTGATGTAGGTCATGCCTTATGATACGTCTATTAAAGGTAAGGTACCATTTCATAGTACTACCACCTGCCATGGTATAAATTGTAACATCAAATATAGGCTTGTTTGCCCATTGAGATTAAAGTGCGTCTGAAGATTAGTTTTTTTGTTGTTGGCAATTTGGCAACTGGTCTAAAATGACTGTCTTATTTTAATATGCTGGGATAGGTAAATATTTGTACATGTAACGAGGTTGCTCCAAGTGCTATGACCTAGTATAAAATGATTGTATTACGAAATAATATATGGTACACGTCGCAAAATAAATTAAATGAAGTAGAAAAAAGGAATATCCACAATTTTCTAGGCCTATCCCCCCAAAAAGATCTGTCTACGCCCCTGCTCCAGCCTATCAGAGCTCTTGTAGCATGAACTGACATGTTGTCCACCCAATCAAAGGACCAGAGAATTAATATAGTACAGAAAGCATATGCTACAGCTATCTAGCACTGCAGTGTTTAAAATGTGGTGAGTAGTTGAGAGAGAAAGACAACAGTTGAACAGTTTTGAACAAATTAATTTCTTCCAAAATGACAAAGCAAGAGAGTAATAGAGAGATATTGTCATTTTTTTTTCTCACTTTCAGTTTCACTTACTTAGCTAGCAAAGGCAGCTAGCTAGTTTAGCCTACTGAAACACTCTGCTCAGAGCGATGCTATGTTAGCCAGCTGGCTATGACTTTCCAACACAACACTGCAACTCTTCCATGTCAATGTAAGCTTTTGGTATTACTAATGGCATTACATTGGTCTAATGATTACACCCTATAGCAGCTAGATGCAGGCAAGCGTGTGCAAGGCGGTATTGAATGTCACTGTCTGTCCATGTGTCACTGCCTGTCACCTCAAATGTGTCTCTCGACCTGTGTTCACCTACTTACTGTACGTTGTAAACTTTCATTCATATGCTAGGTTGCAGCAACCTCATGGTGGGTATAGGGGAATTTTGAGTATCATGTAGTAGCCTAAACCTATCTATGTTACATTGAACTGGGTGAATGGAATATAAATGACAGTCATTCAATATGCTGTAACAGAAATAAGGCCATGCTCATGAAAAAAAACATCCTCCCTAATTTTAAAAACGGCACTGACCTAGTCATCCTAGGGCAGAGCTAGTCATCATAGGGCAGAGCTAGTCATCCTAGGGCAGGGCTAGTCATCCTGGGGCAGGGCTAGTCATCCTAGGGCAGAGCTAGTCATCATAGGGCAGAGCTAGTCATCCTGGGGCAAGGCTAGGGCTAGTCATCATAGGGCAGAGGTAGTCATCCTAGGTTAGGGCTAGTCATCATAGGGCAGAGCTAGTCATCCTAGGTTAGGGCTAGTCATCATAGGGCAGAGCTAGTCATCCTAGGTTAGGGCTAGTCATCATAGGGCAGAGCTAGTCATCCTAGGGCAGGGCTAGGCATCCTAGGGCAGGGCTAGGCATCATAGGGCAGGGCTAGTCATCATAGGGCAGAGCTAGTCATCCTAGGGCAGGGCTAGTCATCCTAGGGCAGGGCTAGTCATCCTAGGACAGAGCTAGTCATCATAGGGCAGGGCTAGTCATCCTAGGGCAGGGCTAGTTATCCTAGGGCAGGGCTAGTCATCCTAGGGCAGGGCTAGTCATCCTAGGGAAGAGCTAGTCATCCTAGGGCAGGGCTAGTCATCCTAGGGCAGGGCTAGTCATCCTAGGGCAGAGCTAGTCATCCTAGGGCAGAGCTAGTCATCCTAGGGCAGGGCTAGTCATCCTAGGGCAGGGCTAGTGCATCTTAGTGCAAAGCGTGCTGGATGAATACTTAATGCTGAGATGGACAACCATGGAGATATGGAGAGAGAGAGATTGAAGGTGTAAACGTAATGTAAACTTGAAGGTGAAAATCTAAATAGCATATTTTACCATATAGCTTCCCTATCAAAACAAAACATGTCAAGCAGACAACATAAGAACACAAAAACCAAAGAAAGAAATTGAGAAACCTACCCAACCAAAAACATAGAGACTCAGAAAACCTGAGCCTCCGCCTTCACTATGGTGAATCTGTAACGATGTACGCTGAGAGTCGGGAAGCAAGTTAAGGGAGTGAATATTTAATAAATAAACAGAACATCATGCAAAACACGAAACACAAACGGCACACAGACAGGAAACAGAAACAATAACGCCTGGGGAAGGAACCAAAGGCAGTGACATAAATAGGGCAGGTAATCAAGGAGGTGATGGAGTCCAGGTGAGTGTCAATAAGCGCTGGTGTGCGTGACGAGGTGTGTGTAATAATCAGCAGTCTGGTGACCTAAAACCCAGAGAGGGAGTATACGTGACAGAATGACTAAAACAATATAGAAATACACTACGGAAAGCAGATCAGAAATCAGCTTAATAATGTAATTGAAGAATCCATAGAATCTAACCGCTTCTTGGAAAATTGGAACTTACTAAACAAACAACAACACAAAGAGTTATCTATCCAAAACGAAGATGAAGAACAAATACCTAAAACATATTAATGATCAAATAGAAATATTAGACTCACCTATTAAAGACTACCAGAATCCACTGGATTCTCCAATGATATTGAATGAACTACAGGACAAAATACAAACCCTCCAACCCCAAAAAGCATGTGGTGTTGATGGTATCCAGATCACAAATTCCAATTGGCTATACTTAGACTCTTTAATATCATCCTCAGCTCTGGCATCTTCCCCAAAATGTCACCCCAATGACTCCGGTGGGATACAGCATACGTCAACAGCAACCTTTGGGAAATCCTCTACATTATCATTAACAGCAGACTCATATAATTCCTCAGTAAAAACAATGTACTGAGCAAATGTCAAATTGGCTTTTTACCAAATTACCATATGGCAAACCACATATTCACCCTGCACACCCTAAGTGACAAACAAACAAACAAAAAAAAGGCATAGTCTTCTCATGGTTTGATGATTTCCAAAAAGTGTTTGACTCAATTTGGCATGACGGTCTGCATTTCAAATTGATGGAAAGCGGTGTTGGGAGAAAAACATACAACAATATAAATTCCAGATACACAAACAACAAGTGTGCGGTTAAAATTGGCAAAGAAATACACACATTTATTTCCACATTCCGTGGGGTGAGACAGGGATGCAGTTTGAGCACCCCACCCTCTTCAACATATACATTGCATTCAGAAAGTATTCAGACCCCTTTTTCCACATTTTGCTACGTTACAGCCTTATTCTAAAATTGATTAAATACATTTTGTTCCTCATCAATCTACACACAATACTCCACAACGACAAAGCAGAAACAGGTATTTAGAAATGTTTGCAAATGTATTACAAATAATAAACAGAAATACCTTCTTTTATGTAAGTTTTCAGACCTTTTACTATGAGACTCGAAATTGATTTCAGATGCATCCTGTTTCCATTGAACATCCTTGAGATGTTTCTACAACTTGATTGGAGTCCACCTGTGGTAAATTCAATTGATTGGACATGATTTGGAAAGGCACACACCTGTCTATATAAGGTCCCACAGATGATGTGCATGTCAGAGCAAACACCAAGCCATGAGGTGGAAGGAATTGTCCTTAGAGCTCCGAGACAGGATTGTGTCGAGGCACAGATCTGCAGCATTGAAGGTCCCCAAGAACATAATGGCCTCCATTATTCTTAAATGGAAGAAGTTTGGAACCACCAAGACTCTTCCAGAGCTGGCCACTCGGCCAAACTGAACAATCGGGGGAGAAGGGCCTTTGTCAGGGAGGTGACCAAGAACCTGATGGTAACTCTGACAGAGCTCTAGAGTTCCTCTGTGGAGATGGGTGAATTTTCCAGAAGGACAAACATCTCTGCAGCACTTCACCATTTAGGCCTTTATGGTAGAGTGGCCAGACGGAAGCTACTCCTCAGTAAAAGGCACATGACAGCCTGTTTAGAGGCACTTAAAGACTCTCTGCTGCTTTTTAATGATTTGTTATTCTCATCTCTTACTTTTTGGGGGGATTTTCTTAAAACTGAATTGTTGTTTAACTTTTTATGGCTGCAGGGGCCGTATTGAGTAGCTTGGATGAAAAGGTGCCCATTGTAAACGGCCAGCTCCTCAGTCTCAGTTGCTAATATATGCATATTATTATTAGTATTGGATAGAAAACACTCTAAAGTTTCCAAAACTGTCAAAATATTGTCTGTGAGTATAACAGAAGTGATATTGCAGGCGAAACCCAGAGGAAAATCAAAACAGGATTTGGCTTCTATTTTGAAAACTCCATGTCCCATAGCCTCCCTTTGCTGGATTTAAAGGGATATGAACCAGATTCCTTTTCCTATCGCTTCCTCAAGTTGTCAACAGTCTTCAAACATAGTTTCAGGCTTTTATTTTGAAAAATTAGCCAGAACGATAACATCGTGTCAAGTTTTGCTTGACAGAGTTTGGATAGGTATTGCTTTTCCCTCTCCTACTGTGAAAGACATTTTCGGTTGATATATTATCAATTATATATTTTAAAAACAACCTCAGGATTGATTAGAAAAAACGTTTGACATGTTTCTGTGGACATTATGGAAACTATTTGGAATTTTCGTCTGCGTTGTCGTGACCGCTCTTTCCTGTGGATTTCTGAACATAACGCGCCAAATAAACGGAGGTATTTTGGATATAAAAATAATCTTTATGGAACAAAAGGAACATTTGTTGTGTAACTGGGAGTCTCGTGAGTGAAAACATCCGAAGATCATCAAAGGTAAACTATTAATTTGATTGCTTTTCTGATTTTCGTGACCAAGCTACCTGATGCTAAGTGTACTTAATGTTTTGTCGTGCGATCGATAAACTTACACAAACGCTTGGATTGCTTTCGCTGTAAAGCATATTTTCAAAATCTGACACAACAGGTGGATTAACAAAAGGCTAAGCTGTGTTTTCCTATATTGCACTTGTGATTTCATGAATATAAATATTTGTAGTAATATTTATTGAATGTAGCGCTATGCTATTCAGCGGTTGTTGATGACACTTATCCCGATAGTGGGATTGCAGCCATAACAAGTTAAGGGCTCGTAAGTAAGCATTTCAATGTAAGGCCTATACCTGTTGTATGTGCCAAGTGACAAATACAATTTGATTTGATTTGAGACCATGAGAAACAAGATTCTTTGGTCTGATGAAACCAAGATTGAACTCTTTGTCCTGAATGCCATGTGTCATGTCTGGAGGAAACCTGGCACCATCCCTATGGTGAAGCACGGTGGTGGCAGCATCATGCTGTGGGGATGTTTTTCAGCGGCAGGGACTGGGAGACTAGTCAGGATCGAGGCAAAGATGAACGGAGCAAAGCACAGAGAGAGCCTTGATGAAAACCTGCTTCAGAGCACTCAGGACATTGACTGGGGTGAAGGTTCACCTTCCAACAGGACAACGACCCAAAGCACACACTCAAGACAACGCAGGAGTGGCTTTGGGACAAGTCTCTGAATGTCCTTGAGTGGCCCAGCCAGAGCCTGGACTTGAACCCGATCGAACATCTCTGGAGAGACGTGAAAATAGCTGTGCATAGTGTAACACTTACTGTTAATTTTTTATTGTTTATTTTACTTTTGTTTAATGTCTATTTCACTTGCATGTCCATGTAACATATGTTTCCCATGCCAATACAGCCCTTTGATTTGGAGAGAGGGAGAGAGAGGTGTGGGACACTATGTCTGTGTTTCCTGCTGCTTCTCGGAGTCAAAGTGTGATTGGCTAAAGAGCTGTGGCAGAAGAAAATAGTTCTCTCTCCAACATGATTCTAGAACCATCTGCAGCAGTGTGAGTGTGTGTGTACCTTGGGTGGGATGTCAGAGCCTGGGTACTCTCTCTGGTCCAGTTTGTTCCAGCGCTGCATCAGTTTGAGGACTATTGGCTTACTGAAGTCAACCAACTGGAACCCTGTGATGTTAGCCCCACCATGCATAAATCTCTCTAGAGATATGTCTTTAAAACCCTGGAGGGAGGGAGGGCGGGAGGGAGGGAGGGAGGGAGGGAGAGGGGGAGAGGGGGAGAGAGAGAGGGAGGGAGGGAGAGCTGTTAGGCACAACTGCATTTGAAGATTACCCTGGCTTTGCCTGAACATGGAAGCTCTGAGACAGGGATGGACCTTCTTTTCCCAAGCTAGAGAGAGAGAGAGTGGGGGACGGAGAGAGAAAGGGAATGCACTGTCTGAAGTGCCTTCAAACCATTCTCCTCACAAAGACATGGTTCTGTCTGTCTGGCTCAGAGTTGACTCACATTTTCCTCAGGGACAAGGTAAACCACAGCCACCTGCCTGAACCCCTCTGTACATACCACAACCTTCCCCCTTTCTCTCTTCTCCTCGTCTCCTCTCTTTCATCTGCACTAATCTAAAAAAACATGTAATGTGGATGGGGACAGGGGTATTTGTTTTCACTTGCTCAGTTGGTTCATGTTAGCAGAGATGAAGGAGAGCAGGAGGGGAGCAGACAAGGAAATGAAACCACTTTAGACTATTGGGATGCACTAAGAAGCCACACACAGACTTACCAGGTTGGCCAAGATGTAATGGTAGCCTTTGACATGTTTCCCCACACTAACAGCCTGGAGAAATAGAGGAGGAGAAGAGGAAAATAGAGGAGGCGAAGAGGGGAGAACGAAAGGGGATGAGAGGGGAGAAAGGAAGAGAAGAAATTGAATGGCTATCCTGAGAGAGAGAGAGAGAGAGAGAGAGAGAGAGAGAGAGAGAGAGAGAGAGAGAGAGAGCAAAAAGAGAATTACTTAACACATTGGAAAGAATTAACAAAATATCTCAGCAAACTAGAATGCTATTTGGCCCTAAACAATACCTGACCACTGTTACTGACCCAAAATTTAAGGAAAGCTTTGACTATGTACAGACTCAGTGAGCATAGCCTTGCTATTAAGAAAGGTCGCCGTAGGCAGACCTGGCTCTCAAGAGAAGACAGGCTATGTGCTCACTGCCCACAACATGAGGTGGAAACTGAGCTGCAATTCCTTACCTCCTGCCCAATGTATATTAGAGACACATATTTCCATCAGATTACACAGATCCACAAAGAATTAGAAAACATCCAATTTTGATAAACTCCCATATCTATTGGATGAAATACCACCGTGTGTCATCACAGCAGCAAGGTTTGTGACCTGTTGCCACAAGAAAAGGGCAACCATTGAAGAACAAATACCATTGTAAATACAACTTTTGTGATAAACATTTTTTTTTATTGTTTATTTCACTTTTGTTCTTTATCTATTTCACTTGCTTTGGCAATGTAAACATATGTTTCCCATGACAATAAAGCCCTTTAAAATAGAGAGAGAGAGAGAGCAATCTCTGTCGGACTGATGATGCCTCCATGCCAATACTACTGAGCCTGCTGTTCCTGGGCAGACCACTGCACAGGTGTGTGTGTGTGTGTGTGTGTGTGTATTTGTGCGTGTGTCCGTGCTTGTAGTTGCTGGTGTGTGTCTGCCCATATTTGTCAGACCAGTAGACAGAAAGGGAGACCTGGCCAGAAGAGGAAATGATGCATGCACAGGGAAGTAGTGACAGATGGCTGACCAATGGGACATTACCCTGGAGCTGGGGTCAAAGATGACAGCAGCAGAGAAGAGGCAGACAGACACACCTGTCTCAACTGTTAGAGTCACAGTCTGGCCGTCAGTAGATGTGTTCAGTGAAGAGAGGAGGAGAGGAGTACTAATGCGCATGAACTACCACAAGGCTGAGAGAGAGATTGTGTGTGTGTAAGGGTGTGTGATGTTGAGTTCTGTAGGCACCTGTTCTAGAATGCTCTGCAGTCTCTCATCAGACTCACCTGTTATAGAATGCTCTGCAGTCTTTCATCAGACTCACCTGTTCTAGAATGCTCTGCAGTCTCTCATCAGACTCACCTGTTCTAGAATGCTCTGCAGTCTCTCAGGGAGACTCACCTGTTCTAGAATGCTCTGCAGTCTCTCAGACTCATCTGTTCTAGAATGCTCTGCAGTCTCTCATCAGACTCACCTGTTCTAGAATGCTCTGCAGTCTCTCAGACTCACCTGTTCTAGAATGCTCTGCAGTCTCTGACTCACCTGTCCTAAAATGCTCTGCAGTCTCTCATCAGACTCACCTGTTCTAGAATGCTCTGCAGTCTCTCAGACTCACCTGTTCTAGAATGCTCTGCAGTCTCTCATCAGACTCACCTGTTCTAGAATGCTCTGCAGTCTCTCATACTCACCTGTTCTAGAATGCTCTGCAGTCTCTCATTAGACTCACCTGTTCTAGAATGCTTTGCAGTCTCTCAGGCTCCAGGTCGATGACATACTTCCTCTCCTGCCGGCGGTCCAGGTCTTCTAGCAGACGACGGTACGCTGCCTCGTTGAAACTCTCCACGCAGATGGCACTCACCTGCACAGAGTCAGAGCAATTAACCAGTGTGTGTGTGTCTGTGTCTGTGTGTGTGCGTGCGTGTGTGTGTGTGTCTGTGTTTGCATGTGTGTGTGTGTGTGTCTGTGTGTGTGTGTCTGTGTTTGCGTGTGTGTGTGTGTCTGTGTGTCTGTGTTTGCATGTGTGTCTGTGTTTGCATGTGTGTGTGTGTGTCTGTGTGTGTGCGTGTGCGTGTGTATGTGTCTGTGTTTGCATGTGTGTTTGTCTGTGTTTGCATGTGTGTGTGTGCATGTGTGTCTGTGTTTGCATGTGTGTCTGCGTGTGTGTGTGTGTGTGTGTCTGTGTTTGCATGTGTGTGTGTGTGTGTGCGTGTGTGTGTGTGTCTGTGTTTGCATGTGTGTCTGTGTGTCTGTGTGTGTGCGTGTGTGTGTGTCTGTGTTTTCATGTGTGTCTGTGTGTCTGTGTGTCTGTGTGTCTGTGTGTCTGTGTGTGTGCGTGTGTGTGTGTCTGTGTGTGTGTGTGTCTGTGTTTTCATGTGTGCGCCCATGTGGTGCTCACCTGCCAACCGTTTTGACCTGCTCGCTCCATGATTGCCTGTAGGATGGCATAACCTAGACAACAGATCAGAGACACAAAGACAACCAGACATCATCAATCTGGAGAGATGCCAAAAATTACATTTCAGAAAATTGAAGCTGAAGATTAAACAAATAGATCAAATATTTAAGTAAACAAAAACAGTCTCTTGGAACAATCAAACTAAACAGAAATATTGCAAAACACTCTAAATGCCAGATGCCCCTTCCTTCACTGGCATCCTCACTCTGTCCCTCTTTCTTCTTGTCTGTCTAGTGCAACCCTTCACTAAAGTACAAGTCACTGTGCTTGCTTCGGCAGCACATATACTAAAGTACCCGTCACTGTGCCCCCAGGTACTGTCCTGATCCCCTGTCTCTGACACCTCTGCTGTCTGTTCCTTTCTCTATCACCCTCTGTCTCCCCTCTGTCTTTCTGTCACTCTTTGTCTCTCTCACCCTGATGTTTACATCATTATGTCCACAGTTCCCCCAAACACTCCCGGCAGCCATCAACAACAGCTGTCCCAGTGTAAACACCCCTCAGCTGGAGGCTAACAGTCTGTCTGTCTGTCTGTCTGTCCAGGCTATATGTCTGTCCAGACTATCTAACAGTCTGTCTGCCTGCCTGGCTGTGTGTCTATCTGATTGTGTCAAGACTGTCTGTCTGTCTGTCTGTCTGTCTGTCTGTCTGTCTGTCTGTCTGTCTGTCTGTCTGTCTGTCTGTCTGTCTGTCTGTCTGTCTGTCCAGACTATCTAAAAGTCTGTCTGTCTGTCTGTCTGTCTGTCTGTCCAGACTATCTAAAAGTCTGTCTGCCTGCCTGCCTGTCTGTCTGTCTGTCTGTCTGTCTGTCTGTCCAGGCTATATGTCTGTCCAGACTGTCTGTCTGTCTGTCTGTCTGTCTGTCTGTCTGTCTGTCTGTCTGTCTGTCTGTCTGTCTGTCCAGACTATCTAACAGTCTGTCTGTCTGTCTGTATGTCTGCCTGTCTGTCTGTCTGTCTGTCTGACTGACTGTCTGTCCAGGCTCATTGTCTGTCTGTCCTCACTATCTAACAGTCTGTCTGCCTGCCTGCCTGCCTGCCTGCCTGCCTGCCTGCCTGCCTGCCTGCGTGTCTGTCTGTCTGTCTGTCTGTGTCAAGAATATCTGTCTGTCTGTCTGTCTGTCTGTCTGTCTGTCTGTCTGTCTGTATGTCTGTCTGTCTGTCTGTCTGTCTGTCCAGACACACAGACTGTGTGTGTCCATACTGTGCAACAGTGTGGCTCTGTGTCTGTCTGTTTGCTTCCATACTGTGTAACAATGTGTTAGTCAGTCTTTCTGTCAGTCTGTCTGTCTGTGTCCAGACTGGGTGTGTCTCCTGGCTGGAGCCTATCCCTGACTATACAACAGACAACAGGAGAAATGTAACAATGAAAAAAAAACAGCTTTATAGACCCAGAATATCAGTTGACACATGAACACATAAAAGAAGGCTTGGGAACGGATCTTTGTGAACCAATGAGCACACAGCTTCCCAGTCAAAAACACATGTAGGCCTACAAAATCCTCAGTGTGTTTCCACCTGCCTATCTCCCAGTTTCAAAAGCTTTACAACAGATGAACCCTCAGTAGCTGCGGAACCTAAACCTGAGTGTGTGTGTGTGTGTGTGTGTGTGTGTGTGTGTGTGTGTGTGTGTGTGTGTGTGTGTGTGTGTGTGTGTGTATATGTGTGTGTGTGTATATATATATATATGTGTGTGTGTGTGTGTGTGTGTATGTATATTTGTGTGTGTGTATATATATATATATATATATGTGTGTGTGTGTGCATATATATGTGTGTATATATATATGTGTGTGTGTGTGTGTGTGTGTGTGTATGTATATTTGTGTGTGTGTATATATATATATATATGTGTGTGTGTGTGTGTGTGTATGTATATTTGTGTGTGTGTATATATATATATATATGTGTGTGTGTGTGCATATATATGTGTGTATATATATATATATGTGTGTGTGTGTGTGTGTGTGTGTGTTTGCATATATATGCGTATGTATGTGTGTGTGTGTGTGTGTGTGTGTGTGTGTGTGTGCCATGCTGTCTGCAGAGCATGGAGCATAAAACAGATCCCTCTTACTGCCCATTTTCCACCACATTACCGACAGCACGGGGCTGATGGGAAATGCTAATGAACGGCCCTGCCTCGGCGAGTCACGGGTGAGTGAAGCGGAAACCGCACCTACAATCCCCTTGGTGTCGACCTAGCCAAGCCGGGCCACAGAGAGACTGGCAGAAGGGAGACACACACACACTGAGAAAATGCATTGTGTGGCGGGACTGGCACTGCTAGCCACTCAGAGGGCATCGAGACCCTGGCATGGCGAGTGGATGTGGGAATGTCTGGTTCAGGGTTCCGTGATGAGTATTCCCATGACGATAGTCCAGAGCGGAGGGCATCAGCTGTGTCCAATTTGTCAGCACACACAGCATCAAGGGGACAAGCTCACTTTAATTTCTGTCAGCCTCTCCACAGATAATCACAGTCACAGTTAGTTCAGTAACAAGCTGAGCTAATGACTGGGTTGAGCTGTGAGAATAACTGGGTTGAGCTGTGTGAATGACTGGGTTGAGCTGTGAGAATGACTGGGTTGAGCTGTGTGAATGACTGGGTTGAGCTGTGTGAATGACTGGGTTGGACAGTGTGAGTGACTGGGTTGAGCTGTGTGAATGCCTGGGTTGAGCTGTGAGAATGACTGGGTTGAGCTGTGTGAATGACTGTGTTGGACAGTGTGAGTGACTGGGTTGATCTGGGTGAATTAGTGGGTTCAGAAGTCTTCATGATTGGGTTGAGCTGTGTTAATGAATGGGTTGAGCTGTGTGAATTACTGTGTCGAGCTGTGTGAATTACTGGGTTGAGCTGTGTGAATTAATGGGTTGAGCTGTGTTAATGACTAGGTTGGGCTGTGTGATTTACTGGGTTGAGCTGTGTTAATGACTGGGTTGAGCTGTGTGAATTACTGGGTTGAGCTTTGTTAATGACTGGGTTGAGCTGTGTGAATTACTGGGTTGAGCTGTGTTAATGACTGGGTTGATCTGTGTGAATTACTGGGTTGAGCTGTGTGAATTACTGGGTTGATCTGTATGAATGACTGGGTTGAGCTGTGTTAATGACTGGGTTGAGCTGTGTGAATTACTGGGTTGAGCTGTGTTAATGACTGGGTTGATCTGTGTGAATTACTGGGTTGAGCTGTGTGAATTACTGGGTTGAGCTGTATGAATGACTGGGTTGAGCTGTTTGAATGACTGGGTTGAACTCTGTGAATTACTGGGTTGAGCTGTATGAATGACTGGGTTGAACTCTGTGAATGACTGGGTTGAAGTCTGTAAATTACTGGGTTGAACTATGTGAATTACTGGGTTGAACGCTGTGAATTACTGGGTTGAACTCTGTGAATTACTGGGTTGAACTCTGTGAATTACTGGGTTGAACTATGTGAATTACTGGGTTGAACTCTGTGAATTACTGGGTTGAGCTGTATGAATTACTGGGTTGAGCTGTATGAATGACTGGGTTGAACTATGTGAATTACTGGGTTGAGCTGTATGAATGACTGGGTTGAACTATGTGAATTACTGGGTTGAGCGGTGTAGAGTTCCTGCTCACTCCCTTCCATTTTCCACTCTTCCTCTTTCCTCTTTTCTGCTTCCCTTGGATTGATTAGATTGATTGACTGACTGACAGATTAACCGACTGGTTGACCTACTGACTGACTGACTGATTGATTGATTAATTGATTGACTGACTGACTGACAGATTAACTGACTGGTTGACCTACTGACTGACTGACTGATTGATTGATTGATTAATTGATTGGGTATTGTTTGATTGACATCTATTACCTCTGTCTGTGTCGTAGAGGAATACGAATCGACTCCAGTCGTAGTGGTCCAGCAGGGACAGCAGAGCTCCTCTGATAGAGGGGCGGAGCTGCAGGGTGAACTGGCCCTCCCCCTCCGTGGGGAAACTGGGCGTGACCAGGGAGATGTGCAGAGCGCTGCAGAACGACGTCAGGGTGTGCACCGAACGCTTGTCGTACAGGCCGAAGATAGCAAACACACCCCGCGAGTACTGCGAACAGACTGCAGGGAGAGAGAGAGGGAGGAAGGAGAGAATGCTTGAAGCCTAATTGTACTGAGAATGCTTAAAGGCTAATTGTACTGAGAATGCTTAAAGGCTAATTGTACTGAGAATGCTTAAAGGCTAATTGTACTGAGAATGCTTGAAGGCTAATTGTACTGAGAATGCTTAAAGGCTAATTGTACTGAGAATGCTTAAAGGCTAATTGTACTGAGAATGCTTAAAGGCTAATTGTACTGAGAATGCTTGAAGGCTAATTGTACTGAGAATGATTAAAGGCTAATTGTACTGAGAATGCTTAAAGGCTAATTGTACTGAGAATGCTTAAAGGCTAATTGTACTGAGAATGCTTAAAGGCTGATTGTACTGAGAATGCTTAAAGGCTAATTGTACTGAGAATGCTTGAAGCCTAATTGTACTATACACACATGCAATAGACATTTGACATAGAGCCAGAAGAACACACCAGGAATACTGAGAACAGAATGCAGGCAGAGAAAGAGATGCTCATTAATGTATATTCACATAGCGTAATCTCGTGAAATACGTCAAACATTGTAACGAGTGGATGCTTCAGTTTGTGTCGTCCATAATTGCAACAACAAATTGCAGCTGCTGGGTGCATGTGTGTGTCTGTGTGTGTGTGTTTGTGTGTGAGTGTGCTTGTCAAAAGAGCTGACAAAACACAGAAAATTATATTTGTAACTTGATTTTCATATCACAAGAATGTTTCCCAGTAATTATTTAGGCCCTCTCAACAATACCAATTCCACAGTAGAGAGCCAAACACTACTAACATAATTACTACACATAAACAATCAGTTTCCGCTGACTCCTCTGGGAGGTCATCTCTCACACAGACAACACAACAACAACAAATCAATGTAATAATTCTGACTCATGTCTCACTGTTACAATTCCGTGCTGATGTTATGTATGCAATTAATCTCCCTAAAACCCTGCAGATCTTCAGAGAGAGAGAGAGAGAGAGAGAGAGAGAGAGAGAGAGAGAGAGAGAGAGAGAGAGAGAGAGAGAGAGAGAGAGAGAGAGAGAGAGAGAGAGAGAGAGAGAGAGAGAGAGAGAGAGAGAGAGAGAGAGAGAGAGAGAGAGAGAGAGAGAGAGAGAGAGAGAGATTTCTCTGACGTCTCCGTCTCTTGTCTGCAAACTTCCCCTCTCCTCCACAGTATGTAACTCATCCACTGCTTTGTTAAAGGAGGGTGATGCAATTTGTTTAGATTATGCATCCGTAGTGTAGCTTTCATGTCCTGCTACACACACACACCCCCTAGTCCTGCCTCACACTGTGTGCTTGTAAGGCCCTGAGAAGTGTGTTATTTTAGGTTCAGAAGATGTGTCTCCTATTCCAGGAACAACCTATTCTTTTCACAATCTCTGCATCATGGAGATTTACACACTACTCAAAATCAAATATACACTCCACTCTCTCTCTCCCCCTTTCCCCCCCACTTTCTCCATTCATTGTTCTTTCAGACGTGTTTCTTGAAGTAGAACCTCAGCCTGCATCAAATACCTGATCCTAACCACGGTTAGTGTTGCTGTAAACACAGAAAGAAAATCCAATAGGCTCTGCTCACCCCTCTCTTTTTATTGGTCTCTCACATTCCTTGTTTTTTTCTTCTTCCTCCATCCTTCTCAACTTTTGTATTTTATTTCTCTCTCTGCCTTCCTTACTCTCTCTAACTTGCTTATTACTCCATCCATTTATTACTCTGATTACACCCCACCCCCCACCCCCCTGTGATTCCATTATCTTCTGTGATAAACCCCAGTCTGGGAAACAGAGTGAGAGTGAATGCTTTGAGGCAGTAAAGCGGGCACAGGCAGGGCCCTGAACCTGGGCTGAGATGAAGAGGGATTCGACACTGGTGCAGGGCCCTGAACCTCGCCTGAGATAAAGGGGGATTAGACACTGGGCAGGGCCCTAAACCTGGACTGAGATGAAGAGAGATGGATTAGACACGGGGCAGGGGCCTGAACCTGGGCTGAGATGAAGAGGGATTGGAGACTGGTGCAGGGCCCTGAACCTCGCCTGAGATAAAGGGGGATTAGACACTGGGCAGGGCCCTAAACCTGGACTGAGATGAAGAGAGATTAGACACTAGGCAGGGCCCTAAACCTGGGCTGAGATGAAGAGGGATTAGACACTGGGCAGGGACCTGAACCTGGGATGAGATGAAGAGGGATTAGACACTGGGCAGGGCCTTAAACCTGGGCTGAGATGAAGAGAGATTAGACACTGGGCAGGGCCCTGAACCTGGGCTCTGAACCTGGGCTGAGATGAAGAGAGATTACACACTGGGCAGGTCCCTAAACCTGGACTGAGATGAAGAGAGATTAGACACTAGGCAAGGCCCTAAACCTGGGCTGAGATGAAGAGGGATTAGACACTGGGCAGGGACCTGAACCTGGGATGAGATGAAGAGGGATTAGACACTGCGCAGGGCCCTAAACCTGGGCTGAGATGAAGAGAGATTAGACACTGGGCAGGGCCCTGAACCTGGGCTGAGATGAAGAGGGATTAGACACTGTGCAGGGCCCTGAACCTGGCCTGAGTTAAAGGGGGATTAGACACTGGGCAGGGCCCTAAACCTGGACTGAGATGAAGAGAGATTAGACACTAGGCAGGGCCCTAAACCTGGGCTGAGATGAAGAGGGATTAGACACTGGGCAGGGCCCACATCCTGGGATGAGATGAAGAGAGATTAGACACTGGGCAGGGCCCTGAACCTGGGCTGAGATGAAGAGGAAATAGACACTGGGCAAGGCCCTGAACCTGGGTTGAGGTGAAGAGGGATTAGACACTGGGCAAGGCCCTGAACCTGGGCTGAGATGAAGAGAGATTAGACACTGGACGAGACCCTGAACCTGGGCTGAGATGAAGAGGGATTAGACACTGGGCAGGGCCCTAAACCTGGGCTGAGATGAAGAGGGATTAGACACTGGGCAGGGCCCTAAACCTGGGCTGAGATGAAGACGGATTAGACACTAGGCAGGGCCCTAAACCTGGTCTGAGATGAAGAGGGATTAGACACTGGACAGGACCCCAAACCTGGACTGAGATGAAGAGGGATTAGACACTAGGCAGGGCCCTGAACCTGGACTGAGATGAAGAGGGATTAGACACTGGGCAGGGCCCTAAACCTGGGCTGAGATGAAGAGGGATTAGACACTAGGCAGGGCCCTAAACCAGGGCTGATGATGAGGGATTAGAGACTGGTGCAGGGCCCTGAACCTGGGCTGAGATGAAGAGGGATTAGACACTGGGCAGGGCCCTAAACCTGGGCTGAGATGAAGAGAGATTAGACACTGGGCAGGGCCCTGAACCTGGGCTGAGATCAATAGGAAATAGACACTGGGCAGGGCCCTGAACCTGGGCTGAGATCAATAGGAAATAGACACTGGGCAGGGCCCTGAACCTGGGCTGAGATGAAGAGCGATTAGACACTGGGCAGGGCCCTGAACCTGCGATGAGATGAAGAGGGATTAGACACTGGGCAGGGCCCTGAACCTGGGCTGAGATGAAGAGGGATAAAACACTGGCAGGGCCCTAAACCTGGGCTGAGATGAAGAGGGATTAGACACTAGGCAGGGCCCCAAACCTGGGCTGAGATGAAGAGAGATTAGACACTAGGTAGGGCCCTAAACCTGGGCTGAGATGAAGAGGGATTAGAGACTGGTGCAGGGCCCTGAACCTGGCCTGAGATGAAGAGGGATTAGACACTGGGCAGGGCCCCAAACCTGGACTGAGATGAAGAGAGATTAGACACTAGGCAGGGCCCTAAACCTGGGCTGAGATGAAGAGGGATTAGAGACAGGTGCAGGGCCCTGAACCTGGGCTAAAATGAAGAGGGATTAGACACTGGGCAGGGCCCTGAACCTGGGCTGAGATGAAGGGAGATTAGACACTGGGCAGGGCCCTGAACCTGGGCTGAGATGAAGAGGGATTAGACACTGGGCAGGGCCCTAAACCTGGGCTGAGATGAAGAGGGATTAGACACTGGGCAGGGCCCTGAACCTGCGATGAGATGAAGAGGGATTAGACACTGGGCAGGGCCCTAAACCTGGGCTGAGATGAAGAGAGATTAGACTGGGCAGGGCCCTGAACCTGGGCTGAGATGAAGAGGGATAAAACACTGGCAGGGCCCTAAACCTGGGCTGAGATGAAGAGGGATTAGACACTAGGCAGGGCCCCAAACCTGGGCTGAGATGAAGAGAGATTAGACACTAGGTAGGGCCCTAAACCTGGGCTGAGATGAAGAGGGATTAGACACTGGGCAGGGCCCTGAACCTGGGCTGAGATGAAGAGGGATAAAACACTGGCAGGGCCCTAAACCTGGGCTGAGATGAAGAGGGATTAGACACTAGGCAGGGCCCCAAACCTGGGCTGAGATGAAGAGAGATTAGACACTAGGTAGGGCCCTAAACCTGGGCTGAGATGAAGAGGGATTAGAGACTGGTGCAGGGCCCTGAACCTGGCCTGAGATGAAGAGGGATTAGACACTGGGCAGGGCCCCAAACCTGGACTGAGATGAAGAGAGATTAGTCACTAGGCAGGGCCCTAAACCTGGGCTGAGATGAAGAGGGATTAGAGACAGGTGCAGGGCCCTGAACCTGGGCTAAAATGAAGAGGGATTAGACACTGGGCAGGGCCCTGAACCTGGGCTGAGATGAAGAGAGATTAGACGCTGGGCAGGGCCCGTAACCTGGGCTGAGATGAAGGGAGATTAGACACTGGGCAGGGCCCTGAACCTGGGCTGAGATGAAGAGGGATTAGACACTGGGCAGGGCCCTAAACCTGGGCTGAGATGAAGAGGGATTAGACACTGGGCAGGGCCCTGAACCTGGGCTGAGATGAAGAGAGATTAGACGCTGGGCAGGGCCCTGAACCTGGGCTGAGATGAAGGGAGATTAGACACTGGGCAGGGCCCTAAACCTGGGCTGAGATGAAGAGAGATTAGACGCTGGGCAGGGCCCTAAACCTGGGCTGAGATGAAGAGGGATTAGACGCTGGGCAGGGCCCTGAACCTGGGCTGAGATGAAGGGAGATTAGACACTGGGCAGGGCCCTGAACCTGGGCTGAGATGAAGGGAGATTAGACACTGGGCAGGGCCCTGAACCTGGGCTGAGATGAAGAGAGATTAGACGCTGGGCAGGGCCCTGAACCTGGGCTGAGATGAAGGGAGATTAGACACTGGGCAGGGCCCTGAACCTGGGCTGAGATGAAGAGGGATTAGACAGTCATTACATAAAAGACTCCAAAGTCCAAATGGGAGACACTGTGTTCAAAGCGGTTTCATTTCAATCACTTCCACTAACAGAGTAAAGGCGCCCGCATGCTTCCCATCCCGAAACAGTTCAGAACAGTTTGTTCAATATTATGATGACATTTTGTGATGTTTTTGTTCCTTTTGGTCTACAAGGGTTTATGCCCATTCGTTCCTGCACATTTTTTTCACTTGAGATGTACTGCACCAAACATCTTAAGTACATGTAAAATTGCGCGTCTATGATCTCCTCTGCAAAAACGTCAAAATGAATGACAGATTTCTTGAGTTATCTTTATTCTGACTATTTTGAGGAAGTGTATACTGGCTATTGCGTCTCAAGATGGCCGTTTGTTTTGTTTTTTCAAGAGAATGTTTAAGGTAGTGTGCACAGACTGTCACTTGGCCTAGCCAAGTTATGCTAGGAGCAAACCAAACCTAGTATGCAGACACCTTAACAGAGTTCCCTTGGCTCCCAATGCACACTACAAGCAGTTTGAAATGTGTAACTACATTGCATTCTCCATCTCTCTATTGCTCCTTTCTCCTTCACCATGTCCCTGTCTTCTTTCTCTTGTTTACCTCTCTGTCTCGCCTCCTGCTGCTATTTTTACACCATGTCTTTTAGGAAACCTGACCAATTTGATACCACCAACTTTGTTGATACAATAAAGATCAACAACGTATAGCAGTTATGTGTAGTTTAACATCCCTACAGAGTGCCTCAGCAGCAGTTATGTGTAGTTTAACATCCCTACAGAGTGCCTCAGCAGCAGTTATGTGTAGTTTAACATCCCTACAGAGTGCCTCAGCAGCAGTTATGTGTAGTTTAACATCCTACAGAGTGCCTCATCAGCAGTTATGTGTAGTTTAAAAGCCCATCCCTACAGAGTGCCTCAGCAGCAGTTATGTGTAGTTTAAAAGCCCATCCCTACAGAGTGCCTCAGCAGCAGTTATGTGTAGTTTAACATCCCTACAGAGTGCTTCAGCAGCAGTTATGTGTAGTTTAACATCCTACAGAGTGCCTCATCAGCAGTTATGTGTAGTTTAACATCCCTACAGAGTGCCTCAGCAGCAGTTATGTGTAGTTTAACATCCCTACAGAGTGCCTCAGCAGCAGTTATGTGTAGTTTAACATCCCTACAGAGTGCCTCAGCAGCAGTTATGTGTAGTTTAAAAGCCCATCCCTACAGAGTGCCTCAGCAGCAGTTATGTGTAGTTTAACATCCCTACAGAGTGCCTTAGCAGCAGTTATGTGTAGTTTAACATCCCTACAGAGTGCCTTAGCGCAGTTATGTGTAGTTTAACATCCCTACAGAGTGCCTCAGCAGCAGTTATGTGTAGTTTAACATCCCTACAGAGTGCCTCAGCAGCAGTTATGTGTAGTTTAAAAGCCCATCCCTACAGAGTGCCTTAGCAGCAGTTATGTGTAGTTTAACATCCCTACAGAGTGCCTCAGCAGCAGTTATGTGTAGTTTAACATCCCTACAGAGTGCCTCAGCAGCAGTTATGTGTAGTTTAACATCCCTACAGAGTGCCTCAGCAGCAGTTATGTGTAGTTTAACATCCCTACAGAGTGCCTCAGCAGCAGTTATGTGTAGTTTAACATCCCTACAGAGTGCCTCAGCAGCAGTTATGTGTAGTTTAACATCCCTACAGAGTGCCTCAGCAGCAGTTATGTGTAGTTTAACATCCCTACAGAGTGCCTCAGCAGCAGTTATGTGTAGTTTAACATCCCTACAGAGTGCTTCAGCAGCAGTTATGTGTAGTTTAACATCCCTACAGAGTGCCTCAGCAGCAGTTATGTGTAGTTTAACATCCCTACAGAGTGCCTTAGCAGCAGTTATGTGTAGTTTAACATCCCTACAGAGTGCCTCAGCAGCAGTTATGTGTAGTTTAACATCCTACAGAGTGCCTCAGCAGCAGTTATGTGTAGTTTAACATCCCTACAGAGTGCCTCAGCAGCAGTTATGTGTAGTTTAACATCCCTACAGAGTGCCTCAGCAGCAGTTATGTGTAGTTTAACATCCCTACAGAGTGCCTTAGCAGCAGTTATGTGTAGTTTAACATCCCTACAGAGTGCCTCAGCAGCAGTTATGTGTAGTTTAACATCCCTACAGAGTGCTTCAGCAGCAGTTATGTGTAGTTTAACATCCCTACAGAGTGCCTCAGCAGCAGTTATGTGTAGTTTAACATCCCTACAGAGTGCCTCAGCAGCAGTTATGTGTAGTTTAACATCCCTACAGAGTGCCTTAGCAGCAGTTATGTGTAGTTTAAAAGCCCATCCCTACAGAGTGCCTCAGCAGCAGTTATGTGTAGTTTAACATCCCTACAGAGTGCCTCAGCAGCAGTTATGTGTAGTTTAACATCCCTACAGAGTGCCTCAGCAGCAGTTATGTGTAGTTTAACATCCCTACAGAGTGCCTTAGCAGCAGTTATGTGTAGTTTAAAAGCCCATCCCTACAGAGTGCCTCAGCAGCAGTTATGTGTAGTTTAACATCCCTACAGAGTGCCTCAGCAGCAGTTATGTGTAGTTTAACATCCCTACAGAGTGCCTTAGCAGCAGTTATGTGTAGTTTAAAAGCCCATCCCTACAGAGTGCCTCAGCAGCAGTTATGTGTAGTTTAACATCCCTACAGAGTGCCTCAGCAGCAGTTATGTGTAGTTTAACATCCCTACAGAGTGCCTCAGCAGCAGTTATGTGTAGTTTAACATCCTACAGAGTGCCTTAGCAGCAGTTATGTGTAGTTTAACATCCCTACAGAGTGCCTCAGCAGCAGTTATGTGTAGTTTAACATCCCTACAGAGTGCCTCAGCAGCAGTTATGTGTAGTTTAACATCCTACAGAGTGCCTCAGCAGCAGTTATGTGTAGTTTAACATCCCTACAGAGTGCTTCAGCAGCAGTTATGTGTAGTTTAACATCCCTACAGAGTGCCTTAGCAGCAGTTATGTGTAGTTTAAAAGCCCATCCCTACAGAGTGCCTCAGCAGCAGTTATGTGTAGTTTAACATCCCTACAGAGTGCTTCAGCAGCAGTTATGTGTAGTTTAACATCCCTACAGAGTGCTTCAGCAGCAGTTATGTGTAGTTTAACATCCCTACAGAGTGCCTCAGCAGCAGTTATGTGTAGTTTAACATCCCTACAGAGTGCCTCATCAGCAGTTATGTGTAGTTTAACATCCCTACAGAGTGCCTCAGCAGCAGTTATGTGTAGTTTAACATCCCTACAGAGTGCCTCAGCAGCAGTTATGTGTAGTTTAACATCCCTACAGAGTGCTTCAGCAGCAGTTATGTGTAGTTTAACATCCTACAGAGTGCCTCAGCAGCAGTTATGTGTAGTTTAAAAGCCCATCCCAACAGATGCCAGAGAGAGGAATCATAATAAAATGTCTACGAAGCTTCTTTCTTCAAATATTAATGAGGGGAGCGGAGGAACAGCATCATCACCACAGTTAAACCACCGCAGGAGAACGGGCCCACAGAGACTGATAGTCTCTCTCTCTCTCTCTCTCTCTCTCTCTCTCTCTCTCTCTCTCTCTCTCTCTCTCTCTCGCTCTGTCTGTCTCTCTCGCTCTGTGTCTCTCTCTGACTCGCTCTCTCTCTGTCTCTCTCTGACTCTCTCTCTCTCTCTCGCTATGTGTTTCTCTCTCTCTCTCGCTCTCTCTTGCTTTCTCTCTCTGACTCTCTCTCTCTCTCTCTCTCTCTGTCTCTCTCGCTCTGTCTCTCTCTCGCTATGTGTTTCTCTCTCTCTCGCTCTCTCTCACTTTCTCTCTCTGACTCTGTCTCTCTCTCTCTCTGTCTCTCTCTCACTCTGTCTCTCTCTCTCTCTCGCTCTGTCTTTCTCACTCTCTCTCTCTCTCTGTCTCTCTCTCTCTGTCTCTCTGTCTGTCTCTCTCTCTCTCTCTCGGTCTCTCTCTCTCTGTCTGTCTCTGTCTGTCTCATACGCTCTCTCTCTCTCTGTCTCTCTCTCTCTGTCTCTCTCTCTCTGTCTGTCTCTCTCTCGCTCTCTGTCTCTCTCTCTCTGTCTCTCTCTCTCTGTCTCTCTCTCTCTGTCTCTCTCTCTCTCTCTGTCTCTCTCTCCCTGTCTCTCTCTCTCTGTATCTGTCTCTCTCTCTGTCTCTTTCTCTGTCTGTCTCTCTCTTCCATCCTCTCTTTTTTCTCTTTCTCGCCTCCATGGCCACTTCTCTGTCTCTATCTTTCTCCATCTCCTCCCTCCTCTGCCTCTCTCTCCTCTCCCTCTACTTCTCCCATTCTCTCTCTCTTCCTTTCTCTCTCCCCCTGTCTTCCTCA
This sequence comes from Oncorhynchus mykiss, assembly GCF_057628025.1. NCBI lineage: Eukaryota > Metazoa > Chordata > Actinopteri > Salmoniformes > Salmonidae > Oncorhynchus > Oncorhynchus mykiss. Next base: position 36,345,547 of record NC_143048.1, read on the forward strand.
CTTTCAATCTCTCTCTCCACATTAGAAGAGCAGGGGGAACTGGGTCCAGAGGGACCATTCTGTTTATGTGACACAACAGGAACAACAGATGCCCTCTGACAGTCCTGCTCTTTATTCCTCTGTACTGCATGATAATAACCCACAATAAACCACAGTGACTGATACCATACTACTGCTGCTGATAACATGGCTGCCATACAGAAAGAAAATATCCTAGAAAGAAGGCAATGTTTCTTGTGTGCATAAACATGATATGAATCTATCCATCCATCCATTCATCCATCCGTCCATCCGTCCATCCACCCATCCATCCACCCATCCGCCCGTCCGTCCGTCCGTCATCCCTCCCTCCATCCCTCCTTCCCTCCATCCATCCCTACATCCTTCCCGTGCAGTGAAGCTGTTGTGTCTGACACAGTAAGCAGGCCCAGGCGGTCATGTTTGACAACAAAATATCAGCTCTCGTTAGTCACGGCTAAGGGATCGATGCACCCGGGCACAGGAAGAGGTCGCAGCATAGATTTTCTATTTTGTCATTTAATAAGCAGATAGATTGTAGGATAATTGGGGCCAGGGCTTTGGGAGATATGGTTTATAAATAAAAGGCTGATTGTGAATATGATGATCAGTAATGTGATAATGGTATGGATTAAAGCTTTGTGTAGGAGTTGAAGGGATAAATGATAGGTGATGAAAAGTGCCGTGTTAGTGAATAGACAGTCCCTCCCTCCCTCCCTCCCTCCCTCCCTCCCTCCCTCCCTCCCTCCCTCCCTCCCTCCCTCCCTCCCTATATTCCTCCCTGCTATAGCTTAATCTGAGGAGGAGAGAGAGAGAGAAGGGAGGAAGGGAAGTGTCCAAAACCCAGAGGAGCTCTGACAGGGAGGGGAGGACCTGAGGAGAGGGGGATAGAAAAGAAAGCGTGTCTCTTCCCCCTCACTCTTTCTCCGTCTCCCGCCAGCACTCACACCTGTTCCTGGGAGGAGAGGCAGGAGAGTAAAAAGGTTTATAAATGCACCCACAGCTGTGTGTTTGGTAAAGTTCTCTCTCCCCCTCTCTATCTCTCTCTCTCTCTCAAACAGACACACACACACACACACACACACACACACACACACACACACAGCTGCCTTTATGACTGGCCAACTCATGCCGTCTAGGCATTCTTACCCATGCTGCTCTGCACGGTGCTGAGGTCAAAGTGCATCCGTTCAGAGACAGGCCACCGCCAGCAGAAGAAAAGGCTCTTGGAAAAAACGCCACACTCCTCCCTCAATCCTTTCTTCTCTTTGATTACAGATTTCTGCTCCCCTCTGCACCTGCCCTTCCTCCCCCTCCTCTCGCCAACATTATATCTCCCCCTTTCCCTCCCTCTCTCTCCCTGTCACACACACATGAACTCATACACCCCTGAGACACCCAATCCACTGGGTGATATGTGTTATGGACTGTGCTCATATAACCAGCATGTGTATTCCAGCCTGCCTTACCAGCATATAAACTAGCCTTTATAGAACTTATTTTGTTGTTGGGCATCCCAGAGCAGGTTGGTATATAATACAACTATATCCATCTCACAGCCACATAAACAGTGTTCCATATCCAAATCCTGTTATGATCTGCCCTGAGACTGTAGACTCCACCTGTCTACAGACATGCTCCTGTAGGTTCTCTAATCATCAGATAACCCCCACACAACAACAACCCACAGAGAGACTGTTGAAACACCTGGAAGTGCAACTGGGGTTTGGTTTAATGTACTGTAAAACAGACTGGGGTTTGGTTTAAGGTACTGCAGAACAGACTGGGGTTTGGTTTAATGTACTGCAGAACAGACTGGGGTTTGGTTTAATGTACTGCAGAACAGACTGGGGTTTGGTTTAATGTACTGCAGAACAGACTGGGGTTTGGTTTAATGTACTGCAGAACAGACTGGGGTTTGGTTTAATGTACTGCAGAACAGACTGGGGTTTGGTTTAATGTACTGCAGAACAGACTGGGGTTTGGTTTAATGTACTGCAGAACAGACTGGGGTTTGGTTTAATGTACTGCAGAACAGACTGGGGTTTGGTTTAAGGTACTGCAGAACAGACTGGGGTTTGGTTTAATGTACTGCAGAACAGACTGGGGTTTGGTTTAATGTACTGTAAAACAGACTGGGGTTTGGTTTAATGTACTGCAGAACAGACTTGGGTTTGGTTTAATGTACTGCAGAACAGACTGGGGTTTGGTTTAATGTACTGCAGAACAGACTGGGGTTTGGTTTAATGTACTGCAGAACAGACTGGTGTCTACTACTGAAGTGTGTGTGTGTGTTTTTTTTAATTTATTTTTTTCATTTTTTTTAATTAACACTTTATTTTACTAGGTAAGTTGACTAAGAACACATTCTCATTTACAGCAACAACCTGGGGAATAGTTACAGGGGAGAGGAGATGAATGAGCCAATTAGAAGTTGGGGACGATTAGTTGGCCATGATGGTATGAGGGCCAGATTAGGAATTTAGCCAGGACACCAGGGTTAACACCACTACTCTTATGATAAGTGCCATGGGATCTTTAGTGACCACAGAGAGACAACCTTTTAACTTCCCATCTGAAAGACGTCACCCTACACATACAGTAATAACCAACGAGTAATCTAACCTAACAATTTCACAACAACTACCGTATACACACAAGTGTAAAAGGATGAAGAATATGTACATAAACATATATGAATGAGTGATGGTACAGAACAGCATAGGCAAGATGCAGTAGATGGTATAGAGTACAGTACATACATATGAGATGAGTAATGTAGGGTATGTAAACATTATAGTGGTATTGTTTAAAGTGGCTAGTGATACATTTCTTACATAAATTTTTCCATTATTAAAGTGGTTGAAGTTAAGTCAGTATATTGGCAGCAGCCACTCAATATTAGTGGTGGCTGTTTAACAGTCGGATGGCCTTGAGATCGAAGCTGTTTTTCAGTCTCTTGGTCCCTGCTTTGATGCACCTGTACTGACCTCGCCTTCTGGATGATAGCGGGGTGAACAGGCAGTGGCTTGTTGTCCTTGATTATCTTTTTGGCCTTCCTGTGACATCGGGTGGTGTAGGTGTCCTGAAGATCAGGTAGTTTTCCCCCGGTGATGCGTTGTGCAGACCTCACTACCCTCTGGAGAGCCTTACGGTTGTGGGCGGAGCAGTTGCCGTACCAGCCGGTGATACAGCCCGACAGGAAGCTCTCGATTGTGCATCTGTAAAAGTTTGTGAGTGCTTTTGGTGACAAGCTGAATATCCTCAGCCTCCTGAGGTTGAAGAGGCGCTCCTGAGCCTTCTTCACCACGCTGTCTGTGTGGGTGGACCAATTCAGTTTGTCCGTGATATGTACGCCGAAGAACTTAAAACTTACTACCCTCTCCACTACTGTCCGGTCAATGTGGATAGAGGGGTGCTCCCACTGCTGTTTCCTGAAGTCCACGATCATCTCCTTTGTTTTGTTGACGTTGAGTGTAAGGTTATTTTCCTGACACCACACTCCGAGGGCCCTCACCTCCCTGTAGGCTGTCTGGTCGTTGTTGGTAATCAAGCCTACCACTGTTGTGTCGTCTGCAAACTTGATGATTGAGTTGGAGGCGTGCATGGCCATGCAGTCGTGGGTGAACAGGGAGTACAGGAGAGGGCTCAGAACGCACCCTTGTGGGGCCCCAGTGTTGACGATCAGCGGGGTGGAGATGTTGTTACCTACCCTCACCACCTGGGGGCGGCCCGTCAGAAAGTCCAGGACCCAGTTGCACAGGGCGGGGTCGATATCCATGGTCTCAAGCTTGATGACGAGTTTGGAAGGTTCTATGGTGTTAAATGCTGAGCTGTAGTCGATGAACAGCATTCTCACATAAGTATTCCTCTTGTCCAGATGGGTTAGGGCAGTGTGCAGTGTGGTTGCGATTGCGTCGTCTGTGGACCTTTTGGGGTGGTAAGCAATTTGGAGTGGGTCTAAAACATTACCAAACCAGAAACCGTGGATTGATGGCAGCATTCGCGCGAAACTGAAAGCGCGAACCATTGCTTTTAATCAGGGCAAGGTGACCGGAAACATGACCGAATATAAACAGTGTAGCTATTCCCTCCGCAAGGAAATCAAACAAGCTAAGCATCAGTATAGAGACAAAGTAGAGACAACGGCTCAGTCACAAGAGGTATGTGGCAGGGTCTACAGTCAATCACGGATTACAAAAATAATATCAGCCCCGTCGCGGACCAGGATGTCTTGCTCCCAGACAGACTAAACAACTTCTTTGCTAGCTTTGGGGACAATACAGTGCCACTGACACGGCCCGCTACCAAAACCTGCAGACTCTCCTTCACTGCAGCCGATGTGAATAAAACATTTAAACGTGTTAACCCTCGCAAGGCTGCAGGCCCAGACGGCATCCCAAGCCGTGTCCTCAGAGCATGCGCAGACCAGCTGGCTGGTGTGTTTACGGACATATTCAATCAATCCTTATTGCAGTCTGCTGTTCCCACATGCTTCAAGAGGGCCACCATTGTTCCTGTTCCCAAGAAAGCTAAGGTAACTGAGCTAAACGACTACCGCCCCATAGCACTCACTTCCGTCTACATGAAGTGCTTTGAGAGACTAGTCAAGGACCATATCATCTTCACGCTACCTGACACCTTAGTTAATAGTTGCTGTGGAAATGACATCGCCGATGCACTTGCTAATAAACTCGCTCACCGAATCAGGGTATTCGTCAATGTTGTTGTTTGACGCAATGCGGAACATATCCCAATCCACGTGATCGAAGCAATCTTGAAGCGTGGAATCAGATTGGTCGGACCAGCGTTGAACAGACCTGTGCGCGGCAGCTTCCTGTTTATGTCTCTGTCTATAGGCAGGGAGCAACAAAATGGAGTCGTGGTCAGCTTTTCCGAAAGGAGGGCAGGGGAGGGCCTTATATGCGTCGCGGAAGTTAGAATAACAATGATCCATGGTTTTGCCAGCCCTGGTAGCACAATCGATATGCTGAGAGAATTTAGGGAGTCTTGTTTTCAGATTATGAATCTTGTATGCAGAAGATGAATGTGCAAGTAGAGATACTGGGGTGCAAAGGAGAAATAAATAAACAAATAAATAACAATATGGGGATGAGGTAGTTGAATGGGCTATTTACAGATGGGCTATTTACAGATGGGCTATATACAGATGCAGTGATCTGTGAGCTGTTTTGACAGCTGATGCAACTTCTAAGGCTAGAGGGCAGTATTCAGAAGTTTGGATGACTGAGGTGCCCAAAGTAAACTGCCTGTTACACAGGCACCAAAACCTAGGATTTGCATATAATTGGTAGAATTGGATAGAAAACACTCTAAAGTTTCTAAAACTGTTAAAATAATGTATGTGAGTATAACAGAACCGATATGGCAGGCAAAAACCCGAGGAGAATCCACCTGGATTTTTTTTTTGTTGAGCTCGACACTCATTATAATGGCTGTCTATGGGAAAATCAAAGGAATACCTCCCAGAATGCAGTTCCTAGGGGTTCCAGTAGATGTTAAGAGTCTTCAGAAAGAGATTCAGGATTGTTTTTTGAAAAATTAGCTAGAAGTTTTTCCAGGTGGCTCCCATTTTGACTGTAGTATTGTAGTGCGCATCGGTGAGGGCGCGCACTTCGTTATTTGTCTCTGGTAATGAACATACTATTCCCCGTCTTAAATTTGATAATTTATTTACATATTAGGGTACCTGAGGATTGATTTGAACGTTGTTTGACTTGTTTGGATGAAGTTTATTGGTAACTTTTGGGATTCATTTGTATGCATTTTGAATGAGGGAAACAGGTGAATTACTGAATCAAGCGCGCCAACTAAACAGATTTTTTGGGATATAAAGAAGGACTTTATCAAACAAAATGACCATTTGTGATGTAGTTGGGACCCTTGGGATTACAAACAGAAGAAGATCTTCAAAGGTAAGTGATTTATTTTATTGCTATTTCTGACTTTCGTGATGCCTCTGCTTGGTTGGAAAATATTTGTATTTTGAATTTCCCGCTTTGCAATTTCACAATATGATGGTGGGACACTAGCGTCCAAAGAGCTTTTTACAGTTAGTGAGGGAGATATGAGTCTAGCGCCCAAAGAGCTTTTTACAGTTAGTGAGGGAGATATGAGTCTAGCGTCCAAAGAGCTTTTTACAGTTAGTGAGGGAGATATGAGTCTAGCGCCCAAAGAGCTTTTTACAGTTAGTGAGGGAGATATGAGTCTAGCGTCCAAAGAGCTTTTTACAGTTAGTGAGGGAGATATGAGTCTAGCGTCCAAAGAGCTTTTTACAGTTAGTGAGGGAGATATGAGTCTAGCGTCCAAAGAGCTTTTTACAGTTAGTGAGGGAGATATGAGTCTAGCGTCCAAAGAGCTTTTTACAGTTAGTGAGGGAGATATGAGTCTAGCGCCCAAAGAGCTTTTTACAGTTAGTGAGGGAGATATGAGTCTAGCGTCCAAAGAGCTTTTTACAGTTAGTGAGGGAGATATGAGTCTAGCGTCCAAAGAGCTTTTTACAGTTAGTGAGGGAGATATGAGTCTAGCGTCCAAAGAGCTTTTTACAGTTAGTGAGGGAGATATGAGTCTAGCGTCCAAAGAGCTTTTTACAGTTAGTGAGGGAGATATGAGTCTAGCGCCCAAAGAGCTTTTTAAAGTTAGTGAGGGAGATATGAGTCTCCAGCTTCAGTGATTTTTGCTATTTGTTCTAGTCATTGGCAGCAGAGAACTGGAAGGAAAGGTGGCCAAATGATGAAAAGGCTTTGGGGTGACCAGTGAAATATACCTGCTGGAGCGCATGCTACAGGTGCGTGCTGCTATGGTGACCAGTGTGCTGAGATAAGGCGGGGCTTTACCAAGCAAATAATTATAGATGACCTGGAGCCAGTGGGTTTGGCGACAAATATGAAGCGAGGGCCAGCCAACAAGAGCATACAGGTCGCAGTGGTGGGTAGTATATGGGGCTTGGGTGGCAAAATGAATGGCACTGTGATAGACTGCATCCAATTTGCTGACTAGCGTGTTGGAGGCTATTTTATAAATGACATCGCCGAAGTCAAGGATTGGTAGGAAATAATTTGCAAATAAATTCATTAAAAATCCTACAACGTGATTTTCTGGTTTTTATTTCTCATTTTGTCTGTCATAGTTGAAGTGTACCTATGATGAAAATTACAGGCCTCTCATCTTTTTAAGTGGGAGAACTTACACAATTGGTGGCTGACTAAATAGTTTTTTTGCCCCACTGTATTTAGTTCTTGGAGTTGGAGGCCCCAGAAGAAGAGTTGTATGGCATTGAAGCTCGTCTGGAGGTTAGTTAACACAGTGTCTAAAGAAGGGCTAGAAGTTTACAGAATGGTGTTGTCTGCATGGAGGTGGATCAGAGAATCACCAGTAGCAAGAGCAACATCATTGATGTATTCAGAGAAAAGAGTCGACCCGAGAATTGAACCCTGTGGCACATAGAGACTGCCAGAGGTCCGGACTACAGGCCCTTCGATTTGACACACTGAACTCTATCTGAGAAGTATTTGGTGAACCAGGCGAGGCAGTCATTTGAGATACCAAGGCTGTTGAGTCTGCCTATAAGAATGTGGTGATTGACAGAGTCGAAAGCTTTGGCCAGGTCGATGAACACGGCTTCACACTATTGTCTTTTATCGATGCAGGTTATGATATCGTTTAGGACCTTGAGCGTGGCTGAGGTGCACCCATGACCAGCTCGGAAACCAGATTGCATAGCGGAGAAGGTACTGTGGGATTCGAAATGGTCGATGATCTGTTTGTTAACTTGGCTTTCGAAGACCTTAGAAAGGCAGGCTAGAATAGATATAGGTCTCTAACAGTTTCGGTCTAAGGGTGTCTCCCCCTTTGAAGAGGGGGATGACAGCGGAGTTGAACAGAGTTAGAGAAAGAACAGAGGGAGGAGAGAACAGAGGGAGGAGAGAACAGAGGGAGGAGAGGACAGAGGGAGGAGAGTACAGAGGGAGGAGAGTACAGAGGGAGGAGAGTACAGAGGGAGGAGAGAACAGAGGGAGTAGAGGACAGAGGGAGGAGAGGACAGAGGGAGGAGAGGACAGAGGGAGGAGAGGACAGAGGGAGGAGAGTACAGAGGGAGGAGAGTACAGAGGGAGGAGAGTACAGAGGGAGGAGAGAACAGAGGGAGGAGAGAACAGAGGGAGGAGAGAACAGAGGGAGGAGAGAACAGAGGGAGGAGAGAACAGAGGGAGGAGAGAACAGAGGGAGGAGAGAAAGTGACAAAGACCGTCTCTCTCTTGCTGTCCCTCCTCTCCCTTTCTGTGATTTGAGATCCTTTTGTAGAGAAGCTCTTCAGACACTTGTACCAGAGAAGAGGGTGACACACACACACACACACACACACACAAATACGCAAAGCCATATAAATACACAGAGCCATACAATTACACAGGAGCATACAATTAGACAGAGCCATACAATTAGACAGAGCCATACAATTAGACAGAGCCATACAATTAGACAGAGCCATACAATTACACAGGAGCATACAATTAGACAGAGCCATACAATTAGACAGAGCCATACAATTAGACAGAGCCATACAATTAGACAAAGAACAACAGGGGCTTTTCAGCAGGGGTGAAACTTTCAGTGGCGACGGCGGGGGGGGGGGGGGGGGGGGGGGGCATGTCCACCCACATTCACATTCACATCCAGCTCTGCTAAATGGAGCACGGAGGGCACTTCTGGAATGCGTACTCCATTAGTACATATTTTATAGCATACATCAATGCAAGCTTCAACGGAAAGAATGCCAAGAAATTTGAAGCGACCACATAAAAATTACGTACATTTTCTTGAAATCAATGAGCTGAATTTTGAGCTGAAGTGAGAGAAAATACACTCCGACTTCAGAATTAAATGTTGCCTGACTACAATATTTTATCTTGATATATTAATAAATACATGCTGTGTTAAATGTGGCATGGTTACCTGCCTACAATACCCACTGTAGTGTACATAGATCGCAAGCCCATAGTAAGTCAATAGAGCTAGAGTAACTGGCTAGCTACTACTGTTAGCTTGCCAGATAGCCACAAAGAACTGTTAACTAGCTACCCAGGAATAACTGATATCTATCGTGGATAACATTGGTTGATAACTATGAAGTAAAACATTTTCTTTGTGAACATTTTGTTTTGTCTCTATTGTTGCCATTGTCCTGGCTGGAAGAAGGTTCAGTGAATGGGGATGAGCAGTGTGAGGTAATACAGTAGGGGGAGGAGCAGCGTGAGGTAATACAGTACAGGGAGGAGCAGTGTGAGGTAATACAGTAGGGGGAGGAGCAGCGTGAGGTAATACAGTAGGGGGAGGAGCAGCGTGAGGTAATACAGTAGGGGAGGAGCAGCGTGAGGTAATACAGTAGGGGTAGGAGCAGCGTGAGGTAATATAGTAGGGGGGGAAGCAGCAGGAGGTAATACAGTAGGGGGAGGAGCAAGGTGAGGTAATACAGTACAGGGAGGAGCAGTGTGAGGTAATACAGTAGGGGGAGGAGCAGCGTGAGGTAATACAGTAGGGGGCTGAGCAGCGTGAGGTAATACAGTAGGGGGAGGAGCAGCGTGAGGTAATACAGTAGGGGTAGGAGCAGCGTGAGGTAATATAGTAGGGGGGGAAGCAGCAGGAGGTAATACAGTAGGGGGAGGAGCAAGGTGAGGTAATACAGTACAGGGAGGAGCAGTGTGAGGTAATACAGTAGGGGGAGGAGCAGCGTGAGGTAATACAGTAGGGGGAGGAGCAGCGTGAGGTAATACAGTAGGGGGAGGAGCAGCGTGAGGTAATACAGTAGGGGTAGGAGCAGCGTGAGGTAATATAGTAGGGGGAGAAGCAGCAGGAGGTAAAACAGTAGGGGGAGGAGCAAGGTGAGGTAATACAGTAGGGGAGGAGCAGCGTGAGGTAATACAGTAGATGGAGGAGCAGCATGAGGTAATACAGTAGGGGGAGGAGCAGCATGAGGTAATACAGTAGGGGGAGGAGCAGCATAAGATAATACAGCAGGGGGAGGAGCAGCATGAAGTAATACACTAGGGGGAGGAGCAGCGTGAGGTAATAAAGTAGGGGAAGGAGCAGCATGAGGTAATACAGTAGTGGGAGGAGCAGCGTGAGGTAATACAGTAGGGGGAGGAGCAGCATGAGGTAATATAGTAGGGGGAGGAGCAGCGTGAGGTAATACAGTAGGGGGAGGAGCAGCGTGAGGTAATACAGTAGGGGGAGGAGCAGTGTGAGGTAATACAGTAGGGGGAGGAGCAGCGTGAGGTAATACAGTAGGGGGAGGAGCAGCGTGAGGTAATACAGTAGGGGGAGAAGCAGCAGGAGGTAATACAGTAGGGGGAGGAGCAGCGTGAGGTAAAACAGTAGGGGGAGGAGCAGCGTGAGGTAAAACAGTAGGGGGAGGTGAGTGCTTCAAATGAAATGTTATGCTCCTGCACACTCTCGTCCTCACAACAACGTACTCAAGAGAATGTCCTCAGAGAATGTCCTCAGAGAATGTCCTCAGAGAATGCACTCAGAGAATGTCCTCAGAGAATGTCCTCAGAGATTGTCCTCAGAGATTGTCCTCAGAGAATGTCCTCAGAGAATGTCCTCAGAGAATGTCCTCAGAGAATGTCCTCAGAGATTGTCCTCAGAGATTGTCCTCAGAGAATGTCCTCAGAGAATGTCCTCAGAGAATGCACTCAGAAGATGAGAGTGTGGAGTACGGTAGTATTCTGAGTAGCCTGAAATGTGGCAAAAGGTCGCAAAGTTCAAGGGGGCCGAATACTTTCGCAAGGCACTGTATATACACTTAGGTTGGAGTCATTAAATCTCGTTTTTCAAACACCACAAATTTCTTGTTAACAAACTATAGTTTTGGCAAGTCGGTTAGGACATCTACTTTGTGCATGACACAAGGAATTTTTCCAACAATTGCTTACAGACTATAGATTATTTCACTGATAATTCACTGTATCACAGTTCCAGTGGGTCAGAAGTTTACATAAACTACGTTGACTGTGACTTTAAACAGCTTCGAAAATGTATTTGGATTTTCCCATGATGTCAAGCAAAGAGGCACTGAGTTTGAAGGTAGGTCTTGAAATACATCCACAGGTACACCTCCAATTGACTCAAATGATGTCAAATAGCCTATCAGAAGCTTCTAAAGCCATGACATCATTTTCTGGAATTTTCCAAGCTGTTTAAAGGCACAGTCAACTTAGTGTATGTACACTTCTGACCTAGTGTTATTGTGATGCAATGAATTATAAGTGAAATAATATGTCTGTAAACAATTGTTGGAAAAATTACTTGTGTCATGCACACTGTAAATGTCCTAACCGACTTGACAAAACTATAGTTTGTTAACAAGAAATTTGTGGAGTGGTTGAAAAACGAGTGTATGTAAACTTCCAACTTCAACTGTATATATGACAGCTACCCTCTTTCCTCCAGTCATCTTTAGACACTGCTAACTGCAGCCAAGCCCCTATTGGCCCGCCTCTCCACACAACCCACGCTAGAGTCATTCATCACACACACAGTCAACACTAGCCATTCATCACACCAAGAGGGAGGGCATCTCTCTCTCTCTCTCTCTCTCTCTCTCTCTCTCTCTCTCTCTCTCTCTCTCTCTCTCTCTCTCTCTCTCTCTCTCTCTCTCTCTCTCTCTCTCTCAGTGATAAATCATAAATCATCTAAACCCTGACCTGTGGCACAAGTTCAGAATGGACACTCTATATGTATCTCCCTGTCCATCTTTCTTTCTTGGGGAGGGAGTGAGGGATGAGGTTAATATGAGGGAGAGAAAGCAGCAAAGAGAATGATGGAGAAAGACTAGAACCAGGGAAAGAAAGGGAACAGAGTTCATGAACAGAATGAGGGAGGAAAGGAGAACATGAAAGAGAGAGAGATAGGAGAAGAGTGAAAGCATGAGAGGCCTTAGAGACAGAGTAAACAAGAGAAGGGGGACTATTTGTCTCTATGCTGCTGCTGGCTCTTATGACAACGCTGCAGTCAGTCAGCTGGCAGAGAGTCCAGGGAGAGGGAGGGAGGTGGGGGGGGGGGGATAGAGGAGGGAGAAAGGGGACAGAGAGGGAGAGGAGGGAGACATGGGAGAGAGATGGGGAGAGGATGGAGACATGGGAGAAAGGGAGGGAGAGGAGGGAGACTGGGGAGAGAGAGGCAGAGGAGGGAGACATGGGAGAGAGGGAGAAGAGGAGGGAGACTGGGGAGAGAGGGGGGATAGAGGAGGGAGACTGGGGAGAGAGAGGGAGAGGAGGGAGACATGGGAGAGAGATAGGGAGAGGAAGGAGACATGGGAGAAAGGGAGAGGAGGGAGACATGGGAGAGAGAGGCAGAGGAGGGAGACATGGGAGAGAGGGGGAAGAGGAGGGAGACTGGGGAGAGAGGGGGGATAGAGGAGGGAGACTGGGGAGAGAGGGGGGATAGAGGAGGGAGACATGGAAGAGACGGGGGATAGAAGAGGGAGACTGGGGAGAGAGGGGGGATAGAGAAGGGAGACATGGAAGAGAGGGGGGATAGAGGAGGGAGACTGGGGAGAGAGAGGGAGAGGAGGGAGACATGGGAGAGAGATAGGGAAAGGAGGGAGACATGGGAGAGAAAGAGGGGAGACATGGGAGAGAGACGAGAGAGGAGGGAGACATGGGAGAGAGAAGGGAGAGGATGGAGACTGGGGGTAGAGAGGATGGAGAGGGTAGAGAGAAGGGGAAGATGAAAGAGACATGGGAGAGAAAGGGAGGAGAAGATGGAGACATGAGCGAGAGGGGGAGAGGAGGGAGACATGGGAGAGAGATGGGGAGAGGAGGGAGAAATGGGAGAGAAAGAGGGGAGACATGTGAGAGAGAGGGGGAGAGGAGGGAGACATGGGAGAGAGGGGGAGACATGGGAGACATGGGAGAGAGGGGGGAGAGGAGGGGGACATGGGTGAGAGAGGGGGGAAACATGAGAGAGAGAGGGGGCGAGGAGGGTGACATAGGAGAGAAAGGGGGGTGACATGTGAGAGAGAGGGGGGAGGGGGACATGGGAGAGAGAGGGGGACAGGAGGGAGACATGGGAGATAAAGGGGAGAGGATCGAGATGGGGAGAGAGAGGGCGAGAGGGGAGAGAGAGGGGGGAGAGGATGGAGACATGATCGAGAGGGGGAGAGGGGAGAGAGGGGGAGAGGATGGAGACATGATCGAGAGGGGGAGAGGGGAGAGAGAGGGGGGAGAGGAGGGAGAGAGGGTACGAGATAAGGGGTAGATGAAAGAGACAGGGGAGATAGGGGGAAGAGGAAGGAGACATGAGCTAGAGGGGGAGAGGATGGAGACAGGGGAGAGAGAGGCGGAGAGGAGGGAGAGAGGGTAGAGAGAAGGGGTAGATGAAAGAGACAGGGGAGAGAGAGGGGAGAGGAGGGAGACATGAGCTAGAGGGGGAGAGGATGGAGACAGGGGAGAGAGAGGGGGAGAGGAGGGAGAGAGGGTAGAGAAAAGGGTAGATGAAAGAGACAGGGGAGAGAGAGGCGGAGAGGAGGGGGAGAGGGGTAGAGAGAAGGGGTAGATGAAAGAGACAGGGGAGAGAGAGGGGAGAGGAGGGAGAGAGGGTAGAGAGAAGGGGTAGATGAAAGAGACAGGGAGATAGGGGGAAGAGGAAGGAGACATGAGCTAGAGGGGGAGAGGATGGAGACAGGGAGAGAGAGGGGGAGAGGAGGAGAGGGTAGAGAGAAGGGGTAGATGAAAGAGAGGGGAGAGAGAGGCGGAGAGGAGGGAGAGAGGGTAGAGAGAAGGGGTAGATGAAAGAGACAGGGGAGATAGGGGGAAGAGGAAGGAGACATGAGCTAGAGGGGGAGAGGATGGAGACAGGGGAGAGAGAGGCAGAGAGGAGGGAGAGAGGGTAGAGAGAAGGGGTAGATGAAAGAGACATGGGAGAGAGAGGGGGAAAAGGAAGGAGACATGAGCTAGAGAGGGGGAGAGGATGGAGACATGAGCGAGAGGGGGAGAGGAGGGTGACAGGTGAGAGAGAAGAGAGGGGGGAGACATGGGAGAGAAAGGGGGAGTGGAGGGAGACATGGGAAAGAGATGTAGGAGAGGAGGGAGACATGAGCAAGAGGGGGAGAGGAAAGAGATTTGGGAGAGAGAGTGGGAGAGGAGGGAGACATGGGTTAGAGAGGGGGGAGTGGAGGGAGACATGGGAGAGAGAGGGGGAGAGAAGGGAGACATGGGAGATAAAGGGGAGAGGATTGAGATGGGGAGAGAGAGGGGGAGAGGGAGAGAGAGGGGGAGAGCATGGAGACATGATCGAGAGGGGGAGAGGGGAGAGAGAGGGGGAGGAGGACGGAGCCATGATCGAGAGGGGGAGAGGAGGGAGAAAGGGGAGAGAGAGAGGGAGAGGGTAGAGAGAAGGGGTAGATGAAAGAAGGGGAGAGAGGGGGAAGAGGAAGGAGACATGAGCTAGAGAGGGGGAGAGGAGGGTGACAGGTGAGAGAGAGGGGGGAGAGGAGGGAGACATGGGAGAGAAAGTGGGAGTGGAGGGAGACATGGGAAAGAGATGTAGGAGAGGAGGGAGACATGAGCAAGAGGGGGAGAGGGGGAGAGGAAAGAGATTTGGGAGAGAGAGTGGGAGAGGAGGGAGACGTGGGAGAGAGGGGGAGAGGAGGGAGACATGGGTGAGAGAGGGGGAGACATGGGAGAGAGAGGGGGAGAGGACGGAGACATGATCGAGAGGGGGAGAGGAGGGAGAAAGGGAGAGAGAGGGGGAGAGGGTAGAGAGAAGGGGTAGATGAAAGAAGGGAGAGAGGGGGAAGAGGAAGGAGACATGAGCTAGAGAGGGGGAGAGGAGGGTGACAGGTGAGAGAGAGGGGGAGAGGAGGGAGACATGGGAGAGAAAGTGGGAGTGGAGGGAGACATGGGAAAGAGATGTAGGAGAGGAGGGAGACATGAGCAAGAGGGGGAGAGGGGGAGAGGAAAGAGATTTGGGAGAGAGAGTGGGAGAGGAGGGAGACGTGGAGAGAGGGGGGGAGAGGAGGGAGACATGGGTGAGAGAGGGGGGAGACATGGGAGAGAGGGGGGAGAGGAGGGAGACATGGGTGAGAGAGGAGGGAGGGGAGGGAGACATGGAGAGAGAGGGGAGAGGAGGGAGACATGGGAGATAAAGGGGAGAGGATCGAGATGGGGAGAGAGAGGGGGAGAGGGGAGAGAGAGGGGGAGAGCATGGAGACATGATCGAGAGGGGGAGAGGGGAGACAGAGGGGGGAGAGGACGGAGACATGATCGAGAGGGGGAGAGGAGGGAGAAAGGGGAGAGAGAGGGGGCGAGGGTAGAGAGAAGGGGTAGATGAAAGAGACAGGGGAGAGAGAGGGGGAAGAGGAAGGAGACATGAGCTAGAGAGGGGGAGAGAGGGGGTAGAGGGGCGAGACATGGGAGAAAGAGGGGTGAAGATGGCAACATGGGAGAGAGAGGAGGAGAGCAGGGAGACATGGGAGAGAGGGGGGAGAGGAGAAAGACATGGGAGAGAGGGGAATAGGAGGAAGATGGGGAGCGGGGGGGGGGGGGGGGGGGGGGTTAGACAGCTGTGCTAGAGCTCCTAGTTCCAGAGCAGGACTGGGTATAGACAGCTGTACTAGAGCTCCTAGTTCCAGAGCAGGACTGGGTATAGACAGGCTGTCCTAGAGCTCCTAGTTCCAGAGCAGGACTGGGTATAGACAGCTGTCCTAGAGCTCCTAGTTCCAGAGCAGGACTGGGTATAGACAGCTGTCCTAGAGCTCGTAGTTCCAGAGCAGGACTGGGTATAGACAGCTGTCCTAGAGCTCCTAGTTCCAGAGCAGGACTGGATATAGACAGCTGTGTGTGTATATGGGGTAGCTAACTCTGACAGTTTGGCCTGGTGTGTTCAGGAATCAACCTTCACCTCCCAGGGCACTGCAGGGATATTCTACAGCCTAGATTAAATGAATACATGACAACAATGTGGAAGGATTTGTATAACCTCCAAAAATGATTTTGGAATGGAAAACACTTCAAATATCAAACCAAACTAAGCATTCTGATTGGGCTAGATAATCAATTCCTCTGTTTCCTCCTCTGTCTTGCTGAACTGCTGACTGTGATTTCCTCGAGGTGTGAAATCATTCTCTCTGGCTCTGAGAAGATGATACCAGTGTAAATGCATAATATTACAGTAGTAAATGACGTTGTAATATCACCTAGACCACATTATTATAGTCAACTCTGTCTCTGTCTGGATGAGGGGCTTTGGTGCTCTGTCAACGTCTGGGCAATAATCTCTGGGTTTAATTAAACACAGGAAACCAGCACAAATACAAACATGAAAAACATCTAATATTACAAATATACTCAAACAAACATGAATATTATAGAAGGCCTGCTTCTCTTGTCTTCTCTCTACCCTAAATTGTTTCTGTTATTGTTGAGTGTTGTCATGTGGCCGTATCTCTCTACTCCCTCCCTCCCTGTCTACTCCTCCGTCTCTACCCCCTCCCTCTCTACCCCTCCCTCTCTACCCCCTCCCTCTATACTCCCTCCCTCTCTACCCCCTCCCACTCTACCCCCTCCCTCTCTACTCCCTCCCTCTCTACTCCCTCCGTTTCTACCCCCTCCCTCTATACTCCCTCCTTCTCTACCCCCTCCCTCTATACTCCCTCCCTCTCTACCCCCTCCCACTCTACTCCCTCCGTCTCTACCCCCTCCCTCTCTACCCCCTCCCTCTCTACCCCCTCCCTCTATACTCCCTCCCTCTCTACCCCCTCCCTCTCTACTCCCTCCGTCTCTACCCCTCCCTCTCTACTCCCACCCTCTCTACTCCCTCCCTCCCTGTCTACTCCCTCCGTCTCTAACACCTCCCTCTCTACCCCTCCCTCTCTACCCCTCCCTGTCTACTCCCTCCGTCTCTACCCCATCCCTCTCTACCCCTCCCTCTCTACCCCCTCCCTCTATACTCCCTCCCTCTCTACCCCCTCTCACTCTACCCCTTCCCTCTCTACTCCCTCCGTCTCTACCCCCTCCCTCTCTACTCCCTCCGTCTCTACTCACTCCTTCTCTACTCCCTCCTTCTCTACCCCCTCCCTCTCTACTCCCTCCTCTACTCCCTCCCTCTCTACTCCCTCCTTCTTTACCCAATCCCTCCTACTCCCTCCTTCTCTACTCCCTCCTTCTCTACTGCCTCCCTCTCTACTCCCTCCTTCTTTACTCCCTCCTTCTCTACTCCCTCCGTCTCTACTTCCCTCCTTCTCTACTCCCTCCGTCCTCTCTACCCCCTCCTTCTCTCCCCCCTCCCTCTCTACTCCCTCCCTCCCTCCCACTCTACCTCTCCCTCTCTACCCCTCCCTCTCTACTCCCTCCTTCTCTACTCCCTCCTTCTCTACCCCCTCCCTCTCTACTCCCTCCTCTACTCCCTCCCTCTCTACTCCCTCCTTCTTTACCCCCTCCCTCTACTCCCTCCTTCTCTACTCCCTCCTTCTCTACTCCCTCCTTCTCTACTCCCTCCCTCTCTACT
The DNA here is from genome assembly GCF_057628025.1 of Oncorhynchus mykiss. Classification (NCBI taxonomy): domain Eukaryota; kingdom Metazoa; phylum Chordata; class Actinopteri; order Salmoniformes; family Salmonidae; genus Oncorhynchus; species Oncorhynchus mykiss. The sequence goes on from NC_143048.1 coordinate 36,363,091, forward strand.
CCTCCTTCTCTACTCCCTCCTTCTCTCCTCCCTCCTCTACTCCCTCCCTCTCTACTCCCTCCTTCTTTACCCCCCTCCCTCTCTACTCCCTCCTTCTCTACTCCCTCCCCCCTCTCTACCCCCTCCCCTCTCTACTCCCTCCTTCTCTACTCCCTCCTTCTCTACTCCCTCCTTCTCTACTCCCTCCTTCTCCTACTCCCTCCTTCTCTACTCCCTCCCTCTCTACTCCCTCCCTCCACTACTCCCTCCCTCTCTACTCCCTCCTTCTCTACTCCCTCCCTCTCTACTCCTCCTTCTCTACTCACTTCCTTCCTACTCCCTCCTTCTCTTACTCCCTCCTCTATACTCCCTCCTTCTCTACTCCCTCCTTCTTTACCCCCTCCCTCTCTACTCCCTCCTTCTCTACCCCCTCCCTCTCTACTCCCTCCCTCTCTACTCCCTCCGTCTCTACTCACTCCTTCTCTACTCCCTCCTTCTCTACCCCCCCCCTCTCTACTCCCTCCTCTACTCCCTCCCTCTCTACTCCCTCCTTCTTTACCCCCTCCGTCTCTACTCCCTCCTTCTCTACTCCCTCCTTCTCTACTCCCTCCCTCTCTACTCCCTCCGTCTCTACTCACTCCTTCTCTACTCCCTCCTTCTCTACCCCCTCCCTCTCTACTCCCTCCTCTACTCCCTCCCTCTCTACTCCCTCCTTCTTCACTGCCTCCCTCTCTACTCCCTCCTTCTCTACTCCCTCCTTCTCTACTCCCTCCCTCTCTACTCCCTCCTTCTCTACGCCCTCCTTCTCTACTTCCTCCCTCTCTACTCCCTCCTTCTCTACTCACTCCTTCTCTACCCCCTCCCTCTCTACCCCTCCTTCTCTACTCCCTTCTTCTCTACTCCCTCCTTCTCTACTCCCTCCTATTCTACCCCCTCCCTCTCTACTCCCTCCTTCTCTACTCCCTCCTTCTCTACTCCCTCCTTCTCTAATCCCTCCTTCTTTACCCCCTCCCTCTCGACTCCCTCCTTCTCTACTCCCCCCTTCTCTACTCCCTCCTTCTCTACTCCCTCCTTCTCTACTCCCTCCCTCTCTACCCCCTCCCTCTCTACTCCCTCCTTCTCTACTCCCTCCTTCTCTACTCCCTCCTTCTCTACTCCCTCCTTCTCTACTCCCTCCTTCTCTACTCCCTCCTTCTCTACTCCCTCCTTCTCTACTCCCTCCTTCTCTACTCACTCCTTCTCTACTCCATCCTTCTCTACTCCCTCCTTTTCTACTCCCTCCCTCTCTACTCCCTCCTTCTCTACTCCCTCCCTCTCTACCCCTCCCTCTCTACCCCCTCCCTCTATACTCCCTCCCTCGCTACTCCCTCCTTCTCTACTCCCTCCGTCTCTACTCCCTCCCTCTCTACTCCCTCCGTCCTCTCTACCCCCTCCTTTTCTCCCCCCTCCCTCTCTACTCCCTCCCTCCCTCTCTACCTCCTCCCTCTCTACCCCTCCCTCTCTACTCCCTCCTTCTCTACTCACTCCTTCTCTACTCACACCTTCTGGAGTGGTTGAAAAAACGAGTTTTAATGACTCCATCCTGAGTGTATGTAAACTTCCAACTTCAACTGTATATATGACAGCTACCCTCTGTCCTCCAGTCATCTTTAAACACTGCTAACTGCAGCCAAGCCCCTATTGGCCCGCCTCTCCACACAACCCACGCTAGAGTCATTCATCACACATACACACAGTCAACGCTAGCCATTCATCACACCAAGAGGGAGGCATCTTCTCTCTCTCTCTCTCTCTCTCTCTCTCTCTCTCTCTCTCTCTCTCTCTCTCTCTCTCTCTCTCTCTCTCTCTCTCTATGTGTGTCTCTCTCTCTCTCTCTCTCTCTGTAGCTCTCTCGCTCTCTCTGTTTCTCTCTCTCTCTCTCTCTCTGTGTCTCTCTCTCTCTCTCTCCCTCTCACACACACAGCATAGCGTGCTACTATAAGTACTTTATTCCACACGTGTGCGTGTTCCAGTGTGCACACACACACCCACACACACACACTCACTCATATCATGCATTATTAATCTTTGTGAAGGCTAAGGAAGTGAATGAGCAACAGAGAAAGAGAGAGTGTGTGTATGTGTCTGCTAATATGAAAGCATTCTATCAGTCATTGATCTGCTGCCGTATTGAACAGTTCTCCTAATAGTTTACCGATAAGCACACATCTCCAAAAACTCCAGAGAATTCAGTAAACAAACATCTCACTGCTGTTTTCAACACACACAGTCCGAGCAGTTCTATCCCTCCAGAGAGCTGCTCTGTTACTTCTGCCCGTATCTGTACAGAAAGTATCTAATTGAAAGTCTCCATTGAAGGGAGGAATAATGCAACACCTTACACTATCCATGGCTGTAGCTGAGGCTAACTCATGTTCAACAGGGCTTCAGTGTAGAGCCAGCAGCATATGAGCCAGCAGCATGCTTCTGAAGCTACGCTGGGCTGGGTTGGTCCTGGTCAGTCCCTGGGCGGGAGACAAGATGCTGCTGGAAGTGGTGTTGGAGGGCCAGTAGGAGGCACTTTTTCCTCTGGTAAAATAAAAAAACAATCACAATATCCCAGGGCAGTGATTGGGGACATTGCACTATGCATATTGTTGTTGTCTTTCGGATGTGATGTTAAATGGGTGTCCTGACTCTCTGTGTTCACTAAAGATCCCATTGCACTTATTTTAGGGGTGTCAACTCCAGTGTCATGGATACATTCCCCCTATGGCCACCGAGCTTCCAATTGGCTCATTCATCTCCTCTTCCCTGTAACTATTCCCCAGGTTGGTGCTGTAAATGAGAATGAGTTCTCAGTCAATTTACCTGGTAAAATTAAACATACAGATTAACTCAACAACCACAACTCATTTAGAATGACAACAGCTTAAGTATAACTCAATCACAACTCCTTCAGAATGTCAACAGTAAAACACAATCACAACTCATTTAGAATGACAACAGTATAACTCAACCAAAACTCCTTCAGAATGACAACAGTATAACTCCACCACAAACACAACTCCTTCAGAATGACAACAGCATAACTCAACCACAACTCCTTCAGAATGACAACAGCATAACTCAACCACAAACACAACTTCTCGACTGAATCATTGTACTCTGACCGTCCATGACCCCTGGATTAGGGGCAGTATGCTCAGCCGAGCGATTGAAAAAAGGAGAGAGAAGAAGAGAAACAGGAAGAGAGAGGGAGAGTATATAGCCACACCACAGTATTGTTATTTACTGCTGCTCTTTAATTAATTGTTATTCTTATCTCTTACTTTTTTTGGGGGGGGGGGGTATTTTCTTAAAACTGCATTGTTGGTTAAAAGCATTTCACTGTGAGGTCAACACCTGTTTTATTCGGCGCATGTGACAAATAAAATTGGATTTGATTTGAGAAAGGGAGCTGAAACGTCATAGACAGAGTAGTATTGTTCCTCCCAGTCCAATATGCCCTCCCTCCCTCCCTCCCTCCCTCCCTCCCTCCCTCCCTTATCATGAGCAATATACAACATACGCACGCACGGATGTACGCACACAAACTCAAACACACACACACACACACACACAGTGAGGCTGATATAAATAGAAGCAGGAGAGTGTCCATCCATCACTGTGCCAGTCTGAAGGAGCAGATCAATAGTGTGTGTGTGACGCATTCCACTACCTCAGCAATAACAACCAGGAGAGTGAGTGGGCAAACCGTGACACGACTGCTAAAACACAGACAGAGAGACAGACACACACAAACACACACAGGTACCTTTGATTCGAAAGGTTAGGCTATCTCCATTGTGCGACTGTGTGTGTGTGTGTGTGTGTGTGTGTGTTTGTCTTTGTGTGGTTGGACTCTCCAGAACGATCAGCTGAAATTGTATAATTATACGTTTTTCATTTGAATGAAATTGTTCTCTAGGGCTCCATAATACATTTTCCATTTCAATTCTATCTCATCCTATTTGTGGCACTGATGAATGAATTACCTTTTGGTTACCTAGTAATCTATCACACGACTCGAACTGGAAAGAGCCATTAGAATGTAGCACTTCAAAAGCACTGTAGCCATTGTTATTCAGGTCAATACATGTGCAATACACTAACATACGCAGTAAGTGCTGTCTTACATGCACACACACACACACACACACACACACGAGTATATATAGTACATACACACAGACACACACACACGCACCAGCATATATAGTACACACACACACACACACACACACACACACACACACACACACACACACACACCAGCATATATAGTACATTGACACACACACACTTACATAGACAAACACAAACATAGACACACAGTGACACACAGGCGAGACACTAGCCCACGGCTAATTAGTTCTAAAGATCAGCTCTATTAATAGCATCTCATTACTGGTCGAGGTGGAGGGAGGAAGACTGTGTGTGTGTGTGTGTGTGTGTGTGTGTGTGTGTGTGTGTGTGTGTGTGCGTGTGTGTGTGTGTGTGTGTGTGTGTGTGTGTGTAAAGGTCACTCCTCTCATCTCTCAGTGAGACATAGGGTGCTCTGAGTGGCAGCAGTCATCAATATTAACCACCCCTCTACCTACCTTTCATTGACACACAGTATCTAACACTATTAATCACACATACTGGCTACTCATGACACTATCGTCTATGTCTGTGTTTCAGTCTGGTGTGTATGTGGTGTTCCTAGAGTGCACATTGGAGTGTGCTATTGCATGCTGAATATGAACATTGAGGTATTTTCAAGTTCAAGATCACGAAGGTAGCAGGTAGTCTGTGCATGAGACATTGCTCACCACCACACACACACACACACACACACACACACACACACACACACACACACACACACACACACACACACACACACAGCAGTACTGCCACACTGCAATAAAAAGGTGAGACATACATCAGATGGTCTGTGCCCTGCGGTCCCAGAGAGAGTGATCACACTGAGCTGTTATACACAGACACATCTGTATGTCATGAAAGCAGAGAGGATAAGGACATATGTTATTATTGTTCACAGGAAGGAGACAGACACTCAGAGAATTATAGAAATGAAGAGTCAGAGAAAGAGAGAAACAAAAAAACGTGTACATCATCAATTACAAATCTTAGTGTAAGTTAAAGACTACCAGAACCCATTAGATTCTCCAATTACATTGAATGAACTACAGAACAAAATACAAACCCTTCAACCCAAAAAAGCCTGTGGTGTTGATGGTATCCTAAATGAAATGATACAATATATATACCACAATAAATATATATATATATATACCTCTTTAACATCATCCTTAGCTCTGGCATCTTCCCAAATATTCTTAACCAAGGACTGATCCCCCCCAATCCACAAAAGTGGACACAAATTTGACCCCAATAAATACTGTGGGATACACGTCAACAGCAACCTTGGGAAAATCCTCTGAATTATCATTAACAGCAGACTCGTACATTTCCATGTACACAAACAACATGCGTGTGGTTAAAATTGGCAAAAAACACACGCTGTCTCACCCCACGGCCACGGGGCTGTGGGGTGAGACAGGGTTGCAGCTTAAGCCCCACCCTCTTCAACAAATTGGCGAGGGCACTTGAACAGTCTGCAGCACCCGGCATCACCCTATTAGAATCTGAAGTTAATTGTCTACTGTTTGCTGATGATCTGGTGCTTCTGTCCCCAACCAAGGAGGGCCTACAGCAGCACCTAGATCTTATTCACAGATTCTGTCAGATCTGGGCCCTGACAGTGAATCTCAGTAAGACAAAAAATAACGGTGTTCTAAAAATGATCCAGTTGCCAGGACCACAAATACTGTAATGAACACGATGGGAGACAGAGAGCTGGTTTCAAGCATAGGGCGCAGCAGGTGTTCATTGGTAAAGGACCCCAGGATGGGGCAGGTAGCTGGGTCCAGGGTCAGGCAGAAGGTCATACACAGGGGTCCAAAAAGGCAAGAGTATAGGTAGGGAAAAGGCTAGTAGTGTAGTCCGGGAGATCAGGCAACAGGTTGATACAGGAAATCTGATAGGCTAAAGTACAGTCAGGGAATGAGTTGTTAGTGAGGCAGGCCATCACCTTCAGAAAGATGAACATGGAGAAGAGTCCCCTAAGCAAGCTGGTTCTGGGGCTCTGTTCACAAACACAAACAGACCCCACAGAGCCCCAGGACAGCAACACAATTAGACCCAACCAAATCATTAGAAAACAAAAAGATAATTGCATTGTAAAGAATTAACAAAAAAACAGAGCAAACTAGAATAATATTTGGCACTAGAGTACACAGTGGCAGAATACCTGACCACTGTGACTGACCCAAAATTAAGGAAACTTCGACTATGTACATACTATTAGGAAAGGCCGCCGTAGGCAGACCTGGCTCTCAAGAGAAGACAGGCTATGTGCACACTGCCCACAAAATGAGGTGGAAACTGAGCTACATTTCCTAACCTCCTGCCCAATGTATGACCATAATAGAGACACATATTTCCCTCAGATTACACAGATCCACAAATAATTATTATTTTGGAACTTTTATGAGTATAATGTTTACCGTAAATGTGTATTGTATATTTCACATTTGTGTATTATCTACTTCACTTGCTTTGGCAATGTTGTTAACACATGTTTCCATGCCAGTAGAGCCCTTAAATTGAATTGAATTGAGTGAGAGAAATATACAGAGAGAGGAGAAGAAGAAACCTAAATACAGCGATTGTGCAGCGCAGGAATGACAGGAAGGTTTCAAGGCTTTTAATGAATAAGCAACCGTTTTTAGTCACAACGGTAAAACAGAGCGAGTCGAATGTCTCTCCTTCTTTCATGATGTATTTGAATGACAGAGTGATAAAAGGACAAAAACACAAATGAGACTGAGTTTCTGTTTACAGCATAGCTCTCGCTCTCAGGCAATACAGAAGGAACTGACGCTCGCACACGCACACACACATACACACACACACACACATACACATACACATACACATACACATACACATACACACACACATACACACACACTCACACACACACACTCTTACCAAACCAAATGCAGAATAATAAAGAGGCAACAAGCATAGTTAGGGAGTCTGTGTGTCATATCAGTGCTCTCCTATCTGGGGATTGTGGACTGTCAGGAGGTCAGGGCAGGGACACAAACAAGACTGGGTCTCTATCCTCTCATCTCTTTCTATACTCTCCATTTCTCCCTGTCATCCTCCTCCCTTTCTATTGGAGCTGTAATGAAAAGATTGAATGACAGAAACACAGAAAGGAGCAGTTGAGTTCAGTGAAGGGCTATATGTGTCAGTTGGAATCAGGCAGTGTGGTGGCGGTCTGTCTCTGTCATATTCTGGTTTTTAGAAGTGGATGTTTGTGAGAGTAATCTGCCAAATATGTGTGTGTGTAAGTGTGTGTTTGCCAAAACATAAAGCTAGAAGAACATGACAGAGGGGATTTTGGGAGATGAAGTACAGGGTGTCAGGGAATCATACTTGTATTTGTGGGCGTGTGTGTGATTGTGTGTGTGTGCGTGTGTGTGTCTGTGTGTGAAACAGCAGCTACATAGAAGCAGTAACCACTATACCCTCTCTAACTCCAACAAATCATCATCCATTAGACTCCCAGACTAGTGTGTGTTTTGACCTCTACTAACCCCAGTCTACATCAGACTAGTGTGTTTTGGCCTCTAATAACCCCAGTCTACATCAGGCTAGTGTGTTTTGACCTCTAATAACCCCAGTCTACATCAGACTAGTGTGTTTTGGCCTCTAATAACCCCAGTCTACATCAGACTAGTGTGTTTTGGCCTCTAATAACCCCAGTCTACATCAGACTAGTGTGTGGTATTGACCTCTAATAACCCCAGTCTACATCAGACTAGTGTGTTTTGGCCTCCAATAACCCCAGTCCCATCAATTCCATGTTGTGTATTTAACCCTCTGTTTCCCCTCATGTCCTTGTTGGAGATTGTGTGATTGTATGTTAGTGCTAGTATGTGTTGGTGCGCGATGGGTTTTGTACCCATTCTATTATATTCTAGTCTTTTTAGCCATTTGTAAACCTGTTATTCAATGTGTTTCTACGGGCTGTAGTAGTATTTTTTTTATACCTAAAGGGGTCCTAAATTTAAAATCACATAGCTAAATGCTATGACCATCTTAAAACAATTCCATTTGTTAGCTTAGTACCCCCCCCCCCCCTGCAATTCTACATATATTGCCATGGGAAAGAGATAGAAATGTGCCATTTTATAACTAATCTCATGCCATTCTGCTATTCTGCACATATTGCAATGAAGATGAGAGAATTTTGCATTTTGAAAGCGAATTTCCTGGCATTCTACACATTTCGCCATGAGGCTGAGAGTACATTTAGCAGTTTTACAGCTCATTTCCTGGCATTCTACACATTTCGCCATGAGGCTGAGAGTACATTTAGCAGTTTTACAGCTCATTTCCTGGCATTCTACACATTTCGCCATGAGGCTGAGAGTACATTTAGCAGTTTTACAGCTCATTTCCTGCCACTGTACACATTTCGCCATGAGGCTGAGAGTACATTTAGCAGTTTTACAGTTCATTTCCTGCCATTCTAAAAGTTTTTAGCCATGGCTTGAGACCTGTTCATAAGCTATCTGGGGAGGGGTGTGAGGGGCGTGAGGGGCGACCTTCAGGGTTGACAATGTACGATACGGTCTAACACATATAGATATAGACACACACACAGACACACTTTCACACTCTTTCAAACTCTTCACATATTTATTTATATTTTTTTATTTTACCTTTATTTAACCAGGTAGGCAAGTTGAGAACAAGTTCTCATTTACAATTGCGACCTGGCCAAGATAAAGCAAAGCAGTTCGACAGATACAACGACACAGAGTTACACATGGAGTAAAACAAACATACAGTCAATAATACAGTATAAACAAGTCTATATACAATGTGAGCAAATGAGGTGAGAAGGGAGGTAAAGGCAAAAAAGGCCATGGTGGCAAGGTAAATACAATATAGCAAGTAAAACACTGGAATGGTAGTTTTGCAATGGAAGAATGTGCAAAGTAGAAATAAAAATAATGGGGTGCAAAGGAGCAAAATAAATCAATTAATTAAATACAGTTGGGAAAGAGGTAGTTGTTTGGGCTAAATTATAGGTGGGCTATGTACAGGTGCAGTAATCTGTGAGCTGCTCTGACAGTTGGTGCTTAAAGCTAGTGAGGGAGATAAGTGTTTCCAGTTTCTGAGATTTTTGTAGGTCGTTCTAGTCATTGGCAGCAGAGAACTGGAAAGAGAGGCGGCCAAAGAAAGAATTGGTTTTGGGGGTGACTAGAGAGATATACCTGCTGGAGCGTGTGCTACAGGTGGGAGATGCTATGGTGACCAGCGAGCTGAGATAAGGGGGGACTTTACCTAGCAGGGTCTTGTAGATGACATGGAGCCAGTGGGTTTGGCGACGAGTATGAAGCGTGGGCCAGCCAACGAGAGCGTACAGGTCGCAATGGTGGGTAGTATATGGGGCTTTGGTGACAAAACGGATTGCACTGTGATAGACTGCATCCAATTTGTTGAGTAGGGTATTGGAGGCTATTTTGTAAATGACATCGCCAAAGTCGAGGATTGGTAGGATGGTCAGTTTTACAAGGGTATGTTTGGCAGCATGAGTGAAGGATGCTTTGTTGCGAAATAGGAAGCCAATTCTAGATTTAACTTTGGATTGGAGATGTTTGATATGGGTCTGGAAGGAGAGTTTACAGTCTAACCAGACGCCTAAGTATTTGTAGTTGTCCACGTATTCTAAGTCAGAGCCGTCCAGAGTAGTGATGTTGGACAGGCCGGTAGGTGCAGGTAGCGATCGGTTGAAGAGCATGCATTTAGTTTTACTTGTATTTAAGAGCAATTGGAGGCCACGGAAGGAGAGTTGTATGGCATTGAAGCTTGCCTGGAGGGTTGTTAACACAGTGTCCAAAGAAGGGCCGGAAGTATACAGAATGGTGTCGTCTGCATAGAGGTGGATCAGAGACTCACCAGCAGCAAGAGCGACCTCATTGATGTATACAGAGAAGAGAGTCGGTCCAAGAATTGAGCCCTGTGGCACCCCCATAGAGACTGCCAGAGGTCCGGACAACAGACCCTCCGATTTGACACACTGAACTCTATCAGAGAAGTAGTTGGTGAACCAGGCGAGGCAATCATTTGAGAAACCAAGGCTGTTGAGTCTGCCGATGAGGATGTGGTGATTGACAGAGTCGAAAGCCTTGGCCAGATCAATGAATACGGCTGCACAGTAATGTTTCTTATCGATGGCGGTTAAGATATCGTTTAGGACCTTGAGCGTGGCTGAGGTGCACCCATGACCAGCTCTGAAACCAGATTGCATAGCAGAGAAGGTATGGTGAGATTCGAAATGGTCGGTAATCTGTTTGTTGACTTGGCTTTCGAAGACCTTAGAAAGGCATGGTAGGATAGATATAGGTCTGTAGCAGTTTGGGTCAAGAGTGTCCCCCCCTTTGAAGAGGGGGATGACCGCAGCTGCTTTCCAATCTTTGGGAATCTCAGACGACGCGAAAGAGAGGTTGAACAGGCTAGTAATAGGGGTGGCAACAATTTCGGCAGATCATTTTAGAAAGAAAGGGTCCAGATTGTCTAGCCCGGCTGATTTGTAGGGGTCCAGATTTTGCAGCTCTTTCAGAACATCAGCTGAATGGATTTGGGAGAAGGAGAAATGGGGAAGGCTTGGGCGAGTTGCTGTTGGGGGTGCAGTGCTGTTGACAGGGGTAGGAGTAGCCAGGTGGAAAGCATGGCCAGCAGTAGAAAAATGCTTATTGAAATTTTCAATTATGGTGGATTTATCAGTGGTGACAGTGTTTCCTATCTTCAGTGCAGTGGGCAGCTGGGATGAGGTGTTCTTATTCTCCATGGACTTTACAGTGTCCCAGAACTTTTTTGAGTTAGTGTTGCAAGAAGCAAATTTCTGCTTGAAAAAGCTAGCCTTGGCTTTTCTAACTGCCTGTGTATAATGGTTTCTAGCTTCCCTGAACAGCTGCATATCACGGGGGCTGTTCGATGCTAATGCAGAACGCCATAGGATGTTTTTGTGTTGGTCAAGGGCAGTCAGGTCTGGGGAGAACCAAGGGCTATATCTGTTCCTGGTTCTACATTTCTTGAATGGGGCATGTTTATTTAAGATGGTTAGGAAGGCATTTAAAAAAAATATCCAGGCATCCTCTACTGACGGGATGAGGTCAATATCCTTCCAGGATACCCCGGCCAGGTCGATTAAAAAGGCCTGCTCGCTGAAGTGTTTCAGGGAGCGTTTTACAGTGATGAGAGGAGGTCGTTTGACCGCTGACCCATTACGGATGCAGGCAATGAGGCAGTGATCGCTGAGATCTTGGTTGAAGACAGCAGAGGTGTATTTAGAGGGGAAGTTGGTTAGGATGATATCTATGAGGGTGCCCGTGTTTAAGGCTTTGGGGAGGAACCTGGTAGGTTCATTGATAATTTGTGTGAGATTGAGGGCATCAAGTTTAGATTGTAGGATGGCTGGGGTGTTAAGCATGTTCCAGTTTAGGTCGCCTAGCAGCACGAGCTCTGAAGATAGATGGGGTGCAATCAGTTCACATATGGTGTCCAGAGCACAGCTGGGGGCAGAGGGTGGTCTATAGCAGGCGGCAACGGTGAGAGACTTGTTTTTAGAGAGGTGGATTTTTAAAAGTAGAAGTTCAAATTGTTTAGGTACAGACCTGGATAGTAGGACAGAACTCTGCAGGCTATCTTTGCAGTAGATTGCAACACCGCCCCCTTTGGCAGTTCTATCTTGTCTGAAAATGTTGTAGTTTGGAATTAAAATGTCTGAATTTTTGGTGGTCTTCCTAAGCCAGGATTCAGACACAGCTAGAACATCCGGGTTGGCAGAGTGTGCTAAAGCAGTGAATAGAACAAACTTAGGGAGGAGGCTTCTAATGTTAACATGCATGAAACCAAGACTATTACGATTACAGAAGTTGTCAAAAGAGAGCGCCTGGGGAATAGGAGTGGAGCTAGGCACTGCAGGGCCTGGATTCACCTCTACATCGCCAGAGGAACATAGGAGGAGTAGAATAAGGGTGCGGCTAAAAGCAATAAGAATTGGTCGTCTAGAACGTCTGGAACAGAGAGTAAAAGGAGGTTTCTGGGGGCGATAAAATAGCATCAAGGTATAATGTACAGACAAAGGTAAGGTAGGATGTGAATACAGTGGAGGTAAACCTAGGTATTGAGTGATGAAGAGAGAGATATTGTCTCTAGAAACATCATTGAAACCAGGAGATGTCATTGCATGTGTGGGTGGTGGAACTAATAGGTTGGATAAGGTATAGTGAGCAGGACTAGAGGCTCTACAGTGAAATAAGCCAATAAACACTAACCAGAACAGCAATAGACAAGACATATTGACATTAAGGAGAGGCATGCTTAGTCGAGTGATCAAAAGGGTCCAATGAGTGGAGAGGTTGGTTGAGGGTCACGGCGATTTAGACACCTAGCCAGGCCATCGGTAGCAAGCTAGCATAGGATGGAGGTATGTTGTTAGCCAACCTCTTGCATTCGGTCAGTAGATTAGTGGGGTTCCGTGTGGTAGAGGGGATTAATCCAAATCACACAACAACAACAAAAATAAGAACAATAGATATAGTTATAGAGGCCCGAGAAGAAAACATAATAATAATAAAAATAAATAAATTGTCCGATTGTCTATTCAGATAGCAGCCGGTAAGACAGCTAACGGTTAGCGGGCCGCAGATGGGCGTTCAGGTAACGTCGCGATGGAGGAGCCAGCCGGATCTCCTTCAGGTAGATAACGTCGGCAGTCCAGTTGTGAAGGCCCGGTGGGGCTCCGCGTAGGCAGTAAAACGGGTCCGGATAGGTGACTGCAGCCCAGGAGTGAATGATGGAACTCAGGAGTGATTGACGGAGCTGGCTAGCACTGGAATAATTGATGTTTGCTCCGGAATCGACGAAAGCCGATTGTCACACGGATAGCAGCTAGCTAGCTGTGAGATCCAGGTATGAATGTCCAGAGAGCAGATGAAATCCAGGGACATGGAGAGAAAAATTGGTCCGGTATGTTCCGTTCCGAGCCGCGCTGCGCCGTACAAAACTGGCGATAGATTTTCGATAGATTTTTGAGCTAAAAGGATAGCTGATGACTACAAACCGTGGTTAGCTGAATACTAACGATTTGCCAGTAAAGAAGCTAACTAGCTTCTGATTAGCTTCTGGATTAGCTTCTGGGCTAGCTCCTGGCTAGCTTCTGGCTAGTTTCTGGCTAGCTTCTTGGAGTTTCTGGCTAGCTTCTTGGAGGATTACAGATCTGAGGTAAATAATACTTTTTTATAAATATAAATTGGTGAGACGGGTTGCAGGAGAGTGTTTTGAAGATGAGTTGATGGAAAATAAAAATAAAATGTATGTGTAAAAAGTTGTAAATATATATATATATACAGGACACGACAAGACGAGGACAAAAGACGTCTGAACTGCTATGCGATCTTGGAGTAGGTTGCTGCTGCTACCCTGTTTAGTATGTATTCTGATTGCCTAGTCACTTTTACATGTACATATTACCTCAATTGCCTCCACTACTGTACCTTGTACTCTTGCACATTGACTCAGTACCGGTTCTCCTTGTATATAGTCTCAGTACTACCTCGTACCGCTGCACATTGACTGTTCTCCTTGTATATAGTCTCATTATTGTTATTGCTACTATTTCCTTTTTTATTTTTATTTTTAATTCTGCATTGTTGGGAAAGGGCTCAGAAGTAGGCATTTCTTGGTAAAGTCAAGTCCTGTTTTATGTGGTGCGGGTGAAAATAACATTTGATTTGATTTGGTTTCCCTGTATGGACGGGGCAAGACAGATAAATTTTCTCCATGATTACATCATCAAAACAATCCTGCCATCCATGCCTTCACAAAAGGTCTACTGTATGTGAGTGAAATGTAACATCCGTTAATTAATTAAAAGCATAAACAGCAAGTATAAACAAACGGTCTCTAGACCTATGAGCCACCATTATCATCATCCTCTTCATCATCATCATCATCATCACTGTCAATATATCCTTGTCATTGTTGTCGCCATCATTTTTATTTAATTGTATTTAACCTTTATTTAACTTGGCAAGTCAGTTAAGAACACATTCGTATTTACAATGACGGACTACCCTAACCCGTACGACGCCGGGCCAATTGTGCGCCGGCCTATGGGGGCTCATAATCATGATGTCATCTCACACACACACACACGCACCAGCGCACGCACACACACACACACACACACACACACACACACACACACACACACACACACACACACACAAAGTAAGTAGCTCAGTGCAGTTCTTCATCATGCTAATACATTATTATTCTCTATAATCTACTGGAGCCAAATTAAGAATAATTTTACTGACTGATAGATTCACACACACACACACACACACACACACACACACACACACACACACTGAATAAAGTGAACATGAACACATGTGACCCAGAGATCTGTTGTTCCTGGATGAAAGAGTGATGTAGTTAATTGTATTTTCAGGTCTCTGAGTAATGTAGTTAATGGTCTTTTCAGGTCTCTGAGTGATGTAGTTAATGGTCTTTTCAGGTCTCTGAGTAATGTAGTTAATGGTCTTTTCAGGTCTCTGAGTAATGTAGTTAATGGTCTTTTCAGGTCTCTGAGTAATGTAGTTAATGGTCTTTTCAGGTCTCTGAGTAATGTAGTTAATGGTCATTTCAGGTCTCTGAGTAATGTAGTTAATGGTCTTTTCAGGTCTCCGAGTAATGTAGTTAATGGTCTTTTCAGACTACTCAAGGTCAGACGATTATCATTTTCATTCTGAACATCTCACAAGAGCAGGAGATTAATTTAGAGATTGATTTACCACACCTGTTAAGAGGAGGAAGAAGATAAAATACGCAGAGAGAGATTGGGAAAGAGAGAGAGAGAGAGAGAGAGAGAGAGAGAGGGAAAGAGGGAAAGAGAGAGAGAGCGAGAGAGGAAAAGAGGGAAAGAGAGAGAGAGAGGAATAGAGGGAAAGAGAGAGATGGAGCAGGAGAGAGAGAGAGAGAGAGAGAGAGAGAGAGAGAGATTGGGAAAGAGGGAAAGAGAGAGAGAGAGAGGAAAAGAGGGAAAGAGAGAGATGAAGAGGGAGAGAGAGATGAAATTGTTCCGCTTGTTATTCCCTGCCTCAGGAAAAAGAGAGAAAACTGTCGGAGCAGACGGATACATTCACAGAGCAGTTTCATTTGCCAAACATTCCTCCCCTGATGAGCCCTGAATGTGTGTGTTTGATTTTACTATCCTTGTGGGGACCAGAAGTCCTCAGAAGTTAGGGGTTAGGCTTAAGGTTAGGAGTTAAGGTTAGGTTTAGGATTTGTCCCCACAAGGATAGTAAAACAAACGTGTGTGTGTATATGGGTGTGTGTGCATGTGTGTATCTGTGTGTATGTGTGCATGTATGCATGTGTGTGTCTGTGTGTGTATGTGTGCGTCTACCATCCATCAACATGAGACATGAGGCGCACAGAGGGAACGACTGGGGAAACCCTGTTAGTGTGACTGGAGAGAGACACTGTTACTGTGACTGGAGAGAGACCCTGTTACTGTGACTGGAGAGAGACCCTGTTACTGTGACTGGAGAAAGACCCTGTTACTGTGACTGGAGAGAGACCCTGTCACTGTGACTGGAGAGAGACCCTGTTACAGTGAATGGAGAGATACCCTGTTACTGTGACTGGAGAGAGACCCTGTTACTGTGAATGGAGAGATACCCTGTTACTGTGACTGGAGAGAGACCCTGTCTGGAGAGAGAGACCCTGTCTGGAGAGAGATACTCTGTTACTGTGACTGGAGAAAGACCCTGTTACTGTGAATGGAGAGAGACCCTGTTACTGTGACTGGAGAGAGACCCTGTTACTATGACTGGAGATAGACCCTGTCTGGAGAGAGAGACCCTGTTACTGTGACTGGAGAGAGACCCTGTTACTGTGACAGGAGAGAGACCCTGTCTGGAGAGAGATACCCTGTTACTGTGACTGGAGAAAGACCCTGTTACTGTGACTGGAGAGAGACCCTGTTACTTTGACTGGAGAGAGACCCTGTTGCTGTGACTGGAGAGAGACCCTGTCTGGAGAGAGATACCCTGATTTTCTGACTGGAGAGAGACCCTGTTACTGTGAATGGAGAGATACCCTGTTACTGTGACTAGAGAGATACCCTGTTACTGTGACTGTAGAGAGACCCTGTTACTGTGACTGGAGAGAGACCCTGTTACTGTGACTGGAGAAAGACCCTGTTACTGTGACTGGAGAGAGACCCTGTTACTGTGACTGGAGAGAGACCCTGTTACAGTGAATGGAGAGATACCCTGTTACTGTGCCTGGAGAGAGACCCTGTTCCCTGTTACTGTGAATGGAGAGATACCCTGTTACTGTGACTGGAGAGAGACCCTGTCTGGAGAGAGAGACCCTGTCTGGAGAGAGAGACCCTGTTACTGTGACTGGAGAAAGACCCTGTTACTGTGACTGGAGAGAGACCCTGTTACTGTGACTCGAGAAAGACCCTGTTACTGTGACTGGAGAGAGACCCTGTTACTTTGACTGGAGAGAGACCCTGTTACTGTGACTGGAGAGAGACCCTGTCTGGAGAGAGATACCCTGATTTTCTGACTGGAGAGAGACCCTGTTACTGTGAATGGAGAGATACCCTGTTACTGTGACTGGAGAGAGACCCTGTTACTGTGACTGTAGAGAGACCCTGTTACTGTGACTGGAGAGAGACCCTGTCTGGAGAGAGAGAACATGTTACTGTGACTGGACAGAGACCCTGTTACTGTGACTGGAGAGAGATCCTGTCTGGAGAGAGAGACCCTGTTACTGTGACTGGAGAAAGACCCTGTTACTGTGACTGGAGAGAGACCCTGTCTGGAGAGAGAGACCCTGTTACTGTGAGTGGAGAAAGACCCTGTTACTGTGACTGGAGAGAGACCCTGTTACTTTGACTGGAGAGAGACCCTGTTACTGTGACTGGAGAGAGACCCTGTCTGGAGAGAGATACCCTGATTTTCTGACTGGAGAGAGACCCTGTTACTGTGAATGGAGAGATACCCTGTTACTGTGACTAGAGAGATACCCTGTTACTGTGACTGTAGAGAGACCCTGTTACTGTGACTGGAGAAAGACCCTGTTACTGTGACTGGAGAGAGACCCTGTTACTGTGACTGGAGAGAGACCCTGTTACAGTGAATGGATAGATACCCTGTTACTGTGCCTGGAGAGAGACCCTGTTCCCTGTTACTGTGAATGGAGAGATACCCTGTTACTGTGACTGGAGAGAGACCCTGTCTGGAGAGAGAGACCCTGTCTGGAGAGAGAGACCATGTTACTGTGACTGGAGAAAGACCCTGTTACTGTGACTGGAGAGAGACCCTGTTACTGTGACTGGAGAGATACCCTGTTACTGTGACTGGAGAGAGACCCTGTTACTGTGACAGGAGATAGACCCTGTCTGGAGAGAGAGACCCTGTTACTGTGACTCGAGAAAGACCCTGTTACTGTGACTGGAGAGAGACCCTGTTACTTTGACTGGAGAGAGACCCTGTTACTGTGACTGGAGAGAGACCCTGTCTGGAGAGAGATACCCTGATTTTCTGACTGGAGAGAGACCCTGTTACTGTGAATGGAGAGATACCCTGTTACTGTGACTGGAGAGAGACCCTGTTACTGTGACTGTAGAGAGACCCTGTTACTGTGACTGGAGAGAGACCCTGTCTGGAGAGAGAGAACATGTTACTGTGACTGGACAGAGACCCTGTTACTGTGACTGGAGAGAGATCCTGTCTGGAGAGAGAGACCCTGTTACTGTGACTGGAGAAAGACCCTGTTACTGTGACTGGAGAGAGACCCTGTCTGGAGAGAGAGACCCTGTTACTGTGACTGGAGAAAGACCCTGTTACTGTGACTGGAGAGAGACCCTGTTACTTTGACTGGAGAGAGACCCTGTTACTGTGACTGGAGAGAGACCCTGTCTGGAGAGAGATACCCTGATTTTCTGAAGGTAGAGAGACCCTGTTACTGTGAATGGAGAGATACCCTGTTACTGTGACTAGAGAGATACCCTGTTACTGTGACTGGAGAGAGACCCTGTTACTGTGACTGTAGAGAGACCCTGTTACTGTGACTGGAGAGAGACCCTGTTACTGTGACTGGAGAGAGACCCTGTTACAGTGAATGGAGAGATACCCTGTTACTGTGCCTGGAGAGAGACCCTGTCTGGAGAGAGAGACCCTGTCTGGAGAGAGAGACCCTGTTACTGTGACTGGAGAAAGACCCTGTTACTGTGACTGGAGAGAGACCCTGTTACTGTGACTGTAGAGAGACCCTGTTACTGTGACTGGAGAGAGACCCTGTTACTGTGACTGGAGAGAGACCCTGTTACTGTGACTAGAGAGATACCCTGTTACTGTGACTGGAGAGAGACCCTGTTACTGTGACTGTAGAGAGACCCTGTTACTGTGACTGGAGAGAGACCCTGTTACTGTGACTGGAGAGAGACCCTGTTACTGTGAATGGAGAGATACCCTGTTACTGTGACTGGAGAGAGACCCTGTCTGGAGAGAGAGACCCTGTCTGGAGAGAGAGACCCTGTTACTGTGACTGGAGAAAGACCCTGTTACTGTGACTGGAGAGAGACCCTGTTACTTTGACTGGAGAGAGACCCTGTCTGGAGAGAGATACCCTGATTTTCTGACTGGAGAGAGACCCTGTTACTGTGAATGGAGAGATACCCTGTTACTGTGACTAGAGAGATACCCTGTTACTGTGACTGTAGAGAGACCCTGTTACTGTGACTGGAGAAAGACCCTGTTACTGTGACTGGAGAGAGACCCTGTTACTGTGACTGGAGAGAGACCCTGTTACAGTGAATGGATAGATACCCTGTTACTGTGCCTGGAGAGAGACCCTGTTCCCTGTTACTGTGAATGGAGAGATACCCTGTTACTGTGACTGGAGAGAGACCCTGTCTGGAGAGAGAGACCCTGTCTGGAGAGAGAGACCATGTTACTGTGACTGGAGAAAGACCCTGTTACTGTGACTGGAGAGAGACCCTGTTACTGTGACTGGAGAGAGACCCTGTTACTGTGACTGGAGAGAGACCCTGTTACTGTGACAGGAGAGAGACCCTGTTACTGTGACTGGAGAGAGACCCTGTTACTGTGACAGGAGATAGACCCTGTCTGGAGAGAGAGACCCTGTTACTGTGACTCGAGAAAGACCCTGTTACTGTGACTGGAGAGAGACCCTGTTACTTTGACTGGAGAGAGACCCTGTTACTGTGACTGGAGAGAGACCCTGTCTGGAGAGAGATACCCTGATTTTCTGACTGGAGAGAGACCCTGTAACTGTGAATGGAGAGATACCCTGTTACTGTGACTGGAGAGAGACCCTGTTACTGTGACTGTAGAGAGACCCTGTTACTGTGACTGGAGAGAGACCCTGTCTGGAGAGAGAGAACATGTTACTGTGACTGGACAGAGACCCTGTTACTGTGACTGGAGAGAGATCCTGTCTGGAGAGAGAGACCCTGTTACTGTGACTGGAGAAAGACCCTGTTTCTGTGACTGGAGAGAGACCCTGTCTGGAGAGAGAGACCCTGTTACTGTGACTGGAGAAAGACCCTGTTACTGTGACTGGAGAGAGACCCTGTTACTTTGACTGGAGAGAGACCCTGTTACTGTGACTGGAGAGAGACCCTGTCTGGAGAGAGATACCCTGATTTTCTGACTGGAGAGAGACCCTGTTACTGTGAATGGAGAGATACCCTGTTACTGTGACTAGAGAGATACCCTGTTACTGTGACTGGAGAGAGACCCTGTTACTGTGACTGTAGAGAGACCCTGTTACTGTGACTGGAGAGAGACCCTGTTACTGTGAATGGAGAGATACCCTGTTACTGTGACTGGAGAGAGACCCTGTTACTGTGACTGGAGAGATACCCTGTTACTGTGACTGAGAGATACCCTGTTACTGTGACTGGAGAGATACCTTGTTACTGTGACTGGAGAGAGACCGTGTTACTGTGACTGGAGAGAGACCTTGTTACTGTGACTGGAGAGAGACCGTGTCATCTTCTCTGCCATCGACCAATGTCTCCTCCCTATCTAAAGTGGACTGGCAGTAAATCTTATTATCTTAAACTCCAGACATCTTCTGCCTAACATCTCCCTCAGACAGAGAGAGAGATAAAGAGAGAGAGAGAGACACAGACAGAGAGAGAGAGAGAGAGAGAGAGAGAGAGAGAGAGAGAGAGAGAGAGAGAGAGAGAGAGAGAGAGAGAGAGAGATAGACAGACAGACAGACAGAGAGAGAGAGAGAGAGAGAGAGAGAGACAGAGAGAGAGAGAGAGAGAGAGAGAGAGACAGACAGACAGACAGACAGACAGACAGACAGACAGACAGACAGACAGACAGACAGACAGACAGAGAGATAGAGAGAATGGTAATGGAAGAAGACAGTGGATCTCCGGCAGGGTTCTTTCTCCAGCTCAGACAATAAGACACTAATCCACCGCTGCTGCGCTACACACACGCTCCCTCACTTGATACACACACAGGTTCATCAGAGCGGATCATTAAGACTAAGAACAGGCCCAGAGCCCAGGTTACTACTGACACACTTCATCTGCAGCAGGACTGTTTTAACCTCCCAAACACACACACCACAGCCAAGCCAATGCCCAGCCCAGGACAACACACACACCACAGCCAAGCCAATGCCCAGCCCAGGACAACACACACACCACAGCCAAGCCAATGCCCAGTCCAGGACAGCACACACACCACAGCCAAGCCAATGCCCAGCCCAGCACAGGACAACACACACACCACAACCAAGCCAAGGCCCAGCCCAGGACAACACACACACCACAGCCAAGCCAATGCCCAGCCCAGCCCAGGACAACACACACACCACAGCCAAGCCAAGGCCCAGCCCAGGACAACACACACACCACAGCCAAACCAAGGCCCAGCCCAGGACAACACACACACCACAGCCAAGCCAATGCCCAGCCCAGCCCAGGACAACACACACACCACAGCCAAGCCAAGGCCCAGCCCAGGACAACACACACACCACAGCCAAGCCAATGCCCAGCCCAGCCCAGGACAACACACACACCACAGCCAAGCCAATACCCAGCCCAGGACAACACATAGTATGACAGCCGGTCTGTAATATTGTTGTCACTATACCAGCATTTTTACTTCAATGCCGATACCAGGTTTGGTATCACGCTACTCGAAACCATCACGATAGAAAAACTATATTAAACTAGACTGATCTTTTGACTTCAGTTTCATTGCATTTGACATGTTTGACGTCAATATTTCAGAGACAGCCACGTTTCTTCTTTTTGAACCAGTTCTTACCAATCTAGCAACAAAACAACATAAAGGTAATCATTTATTAGAATTTTTCATCTCTATTGATAAACTGGGTAAATGAAGATGTAGCCTAGGTCCATTCACAGTACAGGTGAATGTATATTCAATATGAGTGTGTGAATGCATTGAGTTGTAGTTGTGGGCTGATTTCATGGGACTACAGCTGACAAATCTGTTTCCTTTCCATTTGGGACATTTGCATAGAAGAAGCAATCTCATCTTTTATAAGACCTCTTTAAGACATAATGACGTCATTCACACACCGGGAGAGAGACAGGAGAGACGTGACTGACTCAATGCTAGATAGAATGTGGAGCACCAAGCCTTATTATATTTGCTAAACAGCTTTAAACCATTTTTTTCTACTGATGTCTGGAGATCACAGTGTGGAAATGACTTAATGCTCTCTCATGGTTCTAATCGTTCCGTTGGAGTCATCACTCTAAGGAATCAGTTCAGTGGAAGTATTTTGCACTCAGATTGTGACCCTTCTTGTCACTTTTCTTGTCCTGTTATCAACTACAACAACATCCTCATTATTACTACCAACATTTATGGGTTCAAATCCAAACTTGAAAATGATGACTTACTTGAATCTTTGGAAACGCATGTTTTCCATTGGCTAACCAAGTTCCCTAATGCTTTACTTGAAGGGGATTTTAATATTGCTCTGAATAATTGTATTGATAGATGGCCTCTGAGACAGAGGGAGAATGGGAGAATGTGCTGCTGAGTTTCTTTAAACTGCAATAAGAATAAAGAAAAACAATGTAACCTCTGAAATGTCATTGCAAAATGTAATATAAATACATGTAAAAATCCCTAATAAATAACCACTCTTCCTGGTTCAGCAGTTCGAGCAGTACATTAAGATCATTCTACATTCTTCAAATAAGAAAACTATAAAAACAGTCAATACATGCGTGTATTTTAAGGTCTGTTTTTTATCATCTGTACATTGTTTTTAGCATATAGCATATATAGTGGATTCAGAAAGTATTCAGACGCCTTTACTTTTTCCACATTTTGTCACGTTACAGCCTTACATGTTGTTCTTGTTTGTTTGTTTGTTTGCTTGTTTGTATACTTCCTGTATGCATACTGGTGTTTTGTGCAATAAAAATAAAATGATATAGTTTGGTGAGCAATTTGTTTGGAACAAAAAAGGACTAGGGTAGTAAATTGGTGTTAGCTTCAGATGTACGCTAGCAAGGAAAGTTAGCCAACAAAGCCGGAAGCTTTGTTGGCTAACTTTCCTTGCTAGCGTACATCTGAAGCTAACACCAATACCTTCTTGCATTGAAAGTGTTGTAGCCTGTAATGGACATTGTTCTGCGTACAGTAATTAACAGTTGCAACATTTCAGACACAGAGACAGAGACAGAGACAGAGACAGACAGACAGACAGACAGACAGACAGACAGACAGACAGACAGACAGACAGACAGACAGACAGACAGACAGACCATAGTGAACTGTGGCGGCACGGTGGTCTAAGCAGCATGCTCCATCTCTGAGCATCACCAGGTTGTGCCCAGTGCTGGACAATATTTAGGTTTTTGTTTTGTGAGCGCAGAGGAAGGCATATATCCACGTTCTCAGGACCTTTTCAAACGTCTAAAATCAAAGTCTATTTTCAGTGGTCAGGCTGGCCCAGTCACAGCCTTCTACAGTCAGAGGGAAGTCACCAACAGTTCTTCATATAGAAATAACAAAGCTGCCCTCAGCAGTAGCAGTAGCAGCTAGCGAGAGAGGGTAGTTGAGGATGATTTTGACAAATTTGGTCTCGATAAGTCAACAGCTTCATCCTTACTCAAAGCACAACAAACACACAACCACACTTAATTTCCTTCTCCCATTGCTTTTTTCGATAATCTATTCCAAGCCAGTAAATGCTATTGTCTTTCATTTCCCGCTGTTACTCTTGCTTCAATTTGCCAAATTAATCACAGAGCTTTAGTCCTTGGGCCAAATTCAACATGATGGAAATTAGCCTGGCTTAACCGTAGAAAACATTTTTATTGGGCCTCAATATGACACACAACTCTGGGGATGATTTAAAGAAGGTTGAGATAGAGATTATCTCATAAGAAAGACAAGGAAGTCCACATGGAACAATAGAACTGAATAATTCCATTCAGTTCCATTTACCAAGAGGAGATCCTTGGAGACTCCATTATGTTCCCAGTGCAGATGTACTTCCTGAGGGATCTAGACGTTGATGACATCACATAGACCTCCCTCATCACACACACACACACAAACTCTTATCTGGGTGTACTCACAGGCATTTGTGACGGCGAAGCTGTTAGCTGTCTCAATGTTGTCGACATGGGGTACAAGGTTGAATGGAGCCTCCGTGGCATTGGGGCTGGTGTTGTGCAGGAAGATAGCCAGTCGAAATGCTGTGTACTCCTGATCTGTGTTCCTGATGAATAGACCACCTATAGATGAGAAGAAAGACAGTTGGTTTTGAACTGTGCTTCATTGGCACAGGGTTTCCCAAACTCGGTCCTGGGGCCCCCGCTGGGTGCACATTTTGGTTTTTGACATAGCACTACACAGCTGATTCAAATAGCCAACTCATCATCAAGCTTTCTAGTGCTAGGGCAAGAACAAAGACGTGCACCCGTGGGGGATTCTGAAAAATAGGGGGATAGAGGGGGAGAGAGAGAGACATAGGGAGAGAGTAGGACAGAGGAGAGAGAGGGGTAGCAAGAAAGTGTGAGATTAAGACAGAGAGAGAGACAGAGAAAGATGGCAGAGAGACATCAAAAAGACCAGAGTATGACAGAGGGTAAGGAGAGGAAGGTTAAAGTGACAGATGAAGAGAGGAAGAGTGGCGTGAGGGTGAGAGGTAGAGGGAGAGGAAGGATAAGGTGACAGATGAAGAGAGGAAGAGTGGCGTGAGGGTGAGAGATAGAGGGAGAGGAAGGATAAGGTGACAGATGAAGAGAGGAAGAGTGGCGTGAGGGTGAGAGATAGAGGAGAAGAAGGGTAAGGTGACAGATGAAGAGACGAAGAGTGGCGTGAGGGTGAGAGATAGAGGAGAAGAAGGGTAAGGTGACAGATGAAGAGAGGAAGAGTGGCGTGAGGGTGAGAGATAGAGGAGAAGAAGGGTAAGGTGACAGATGAAGAGACGAAGAGTGGCGTGAGGGTGAGAGATACAGGGAGAGGAAGGATAAGGTGACAGATGAAGAGAGGAAGAGTGGCGTGAGGGTGAGAGATAGAGGAGAAGAAGGGTAAGGTGACAGATGAAGAGAGGAAGAGTGGCGTGAGGGTGAGAGATACAGGGAGAGGAAGGATAAGGTGACAGATGAAGAGAGGAAGAGTGGCGTGAGGGTGAGAGATAGAGGAGAAGAAGGATAAGGTGACAGATGAAGAGACGAAGAGTGGCGTGAGGGTGAGAGATAGAGGGAGAGGAAGGATAAGGTGACAGATGAAGAGAGGAAGAGTGGCGTGAGGGTGAGAGATAGAGGAGAAGAAGGGTAAGGTGACAGATGAAGAGACGAAGAGTGGCGTGAGGGTGAGAGATACAGGGAGAGGAAGGATAAGGTGACAGATGAAGAGAGGAAGAGTGGCGTGAAGGTGAGAGATAGAGGAGATGAAGGGTATGGTGACAGATGAAGAGAGGAAGAGTGGCGTGAGGGTGAGAGATACAGGGAGAGGAAGGATAAGGTGACAGATGAAGAGAGGAAGAGTGGCGCGAGGGTGAGAGATAGAGGAGAAGAAGGATAAGGTGACAGATGAAGAGACGAAGAGTGGCGTGAGGGTGAGAGATACAGGGAGAGGAAGGATAAGGTGACAGATGAAGAGAGGAAGAGTGGCGTGAGGGTGAGAGATAGAGGAGAAGAAGGATAAGGTGACAGATGAAGAGACGAAGAGTGGCGTGAGGGTGAGAGATAGAGGGAGAGGAAGGATAAGGTGACAAATGAAGAGAGGAAGAGTGGTGTGAGGGTGAGAGATAGAGGAGAAGAAGGGTAAGGTGACAGATGAAGAGTGGCGTGAGGGTGAGAGATAGAGGGAGAGGAAGGGTAAAGTGACAGATGGAGAGAGGAAGAGTGGCGGGAACAGTGAGTGTTAGAGGGAGAGGAAGGGTAAAGTGAAATGACAGATGGAGAGAGGAAGAGTGGCTGGGAGGGAAAGCGATAGAGGAAGGGTAAGATGATGAAGAGCCTCTCGAATGGCGCAGTGGTCTAAGGCACTGCATCACATTGCTAGAGGCGTCACTACAGATCCGGGTTCAATCACGGGCTGTGTTGCAGCCTGCCCTACCCGGGACACTCATGAGGCAGTACACAATTGGTCCAGCATCGTCAGGGCTAAGGGAGGGTTTTGCCGGCTGGGATGTCCTTGTCCCATCGCGTTCTAGCGACTCCCTGTGGCGGCCGGGCGCATGCATGCTGACTTCGGTCGCCAGGTGTACGTATTTCCTCCTACACATTGGTGCGGCTGGCTTCTGGGTAAAGTGATCAGTGTGTCAAGAAGCAATGTGGCTTTTCGGGGTCGTGTTTCAGAGGACGCATGCCTCTCAACCTTCTTCTCCCCTGAGTCCCTACGGGAGTTGCAGCAATAGCTGCTATTTGGATATCACAAAAAAGGGCTAAAACATTTTATAATAATATAAAAAGAGGGAGAGGAAGGGTAAAATGACAGATGAAGAGAGGGAAAGTGGCAAGGAGGGTGAGAGAGAGAGAGGGAGAGGAAGGATTAAGTGACGTGTGGAGAGTGATAGAGGGAGAGGGAGAGGAAGGCTAAGATGAGAGATGGAGACAGGGAATGGAAGGGTAACGTGACAGATGAATAGAGGGAAAGTTTTGGGGAGTGTGAGAGAGAGGGAGAGAAAGGGTAAAGTGACAGATGTCAGGGAGGGTGAGAGAGGGGAAATGATGACAGGGGAGGAGTGAGGAATGGAGAAGGCAGCTCAAGGCAGCAGAGCAACCACCTCCAAATGTCATTCACAAACATCACGAACATCACCTCAAATGTCATGTCATTCACAAACATCCCAAACATCACCTCAAATGGCATGTGATTCACAAACATCACCACAAATGGCATGTGATTCACAAACATCACCACAAATGACTTGTCATTCACAAACATCCCAAACATCACCACAAATTACTTGTCATTCACAAACATCCCAAACATCACCTCAAATGTCATGTGATTCACAAACATCCCAAACATCACCTCAAATGTTATGTCATTCACAAACATCCCAAACATCACCTCAAATGTCATGTGATTCACAAACATCCCAAACATCACCTCAAATGTCATGTCATTCACAAACATCCCAAACATCACCTCAAATGTCATGATTCAAAAACATCACCACAAATGACTTGTCATTCACAAACATCCCAAACATCACCTCAAATGTCATGTCATTCACAAACATCCCAAACATCACCTCAAATGGCATGTGATTCAAAAACATCCCAAACATCACCTCAAATGGCATGTCATTCACAAACATCCCAAACATCACCTCAAATGGCATGTCATTCACAAACATCCCAAACATCACCTCAAATGGCATGTGATTCAAAAACATCCCAAACATCACCTCAAATGGCATGTCATTCACAAACATCCCAAACATCACCTCAAATGGCATGTGATTCACAAACATCCCAAACATCACCTCAAATGGCATGTGATTCAAAAACATCACCACAAATGACTTGTCATTCACAAACATCCCAAAAATCACCTCACATGACATGTTATTCACAAACATCCCAAAAATCACCTCACATGACATGTTATTCACAAACATACAACAGTTGTGCAATAGAAGCATTAACGGCAGTGACTACAGTAAATCAAATCAAAGTTTATTTGTCACGTGCTCTGAATACAACAGGTAGACCTTACAGTGAAATGCTTACTTACAGGCTCTAACCAAAAGTGCAAAAAAAGGTATTTGGTGAACAATAGGTAAGTAAAGAAATAAAACAACAGTAAAAAGGCATATACAGTAGAGGGGCTATATACAGTAGCGAGGCTATATACAGTAGAGGCTATATACAGTAGAGAGGCTATATACAGTAGCGAGGCTATATACAGTAGAGGCTATATACAGTAGAGAGGCTATATACAGTAGCGAGGCTACATACAGACACCGGTTAGTCAGGCTGATTGAGGTAGTATGTACTTGTAGATATGGTTAAAGTGACTATGCATATATGATGAACAGAGAGAAGCAGTAGCGTAAAAGAGGGGTTGGTGGGACACACACGCCCGGTTAGCCACTGTGCGGGAGCACTGGTTGGTCAGCCCATATGCGGTACATTAACTACAGTACGAAATCTATTTCCAAGGCATTGTAGCATTGCATGATATTTGTATATTCTCCAAGGAATTGGTTTTCCTCTGCCTTAAGTTCCACTTCTGTGTATTGAAGCGATATGCAAATACTTGCTCAAGTGAACAGGCGGATAGGGTTTGAGGGGTGTGTGTGTGTGTGTGTGTGTGTGTGTGTGTGTGTGTGTGTGTGTGTGTGTGTGTGTGTGTGTGTGTGTGTGTGTGTGTGTGTGTGTATCCAGCAGACCATATTCGCGCATTAACTTTATCGGCAGCTCAGTGAAAGGAACGAGACAGAGAGACCAGAGTCTCATTACAGTTCCTCTCCTCCTGCACCTCACAAGGAGTGATGCGGAGCATACATTAACACACACCTCCAGAACAGAGCACTGTGTGTGTGTGTCTGTGTGCGTGTCTGTATGTGTGCATGTGTGTAGGACTGTTATAGGATGGGGTATACAACTAACTCAGGGCAGTGGATCATGTTTAATAGAAACTCTGATCCGGGTCTAGTCCCGGCTGAACGATTCGGGCTCGGATCGATAGCCAGGGTTATCCTGCTATGTATGGCACGGGAAGATGATGCAGTAGCGATCTGACTCAGAACAGCACCGTAAGGAACAAAGCGCCCTAAAACAATAATGAGCGCAGGATGCCCCTTTTAAAATTACAAATAACGCGGAAGAGGGGAAGAGAGAGAGAGAGAGAGAGAGAGAGAGAGAGAGAGAGAGAAAGAGAGAGAGGTGGGGAGAGAGAACCGTTTAACCTCCATCTCCGACAGCAGGAAAACAATTACCACAATTATGAATAATCACCAGAGACACATCAGCCAAACAGAAAGCGTTTTCCCTCTGTAGGCTACTTAGGTTATCAGAAATAATGTCAATGTAAATCCTCTTTAATAGATTGGGGATGAAAACAATTTAAGACTCATTAAAACCCCGGCTATAAGAAGTGTCTATTTTTAAAGGTCTTAGCCTACTCACCTATTTGAACACTGCTGGGGAAAGCCCCAGTCGCTAGCCCCCAAAGGGCGGAAAACACCCCGACAAAGTGCGGGTAAATAATCCTCATTTTCCGTCCCTTAAAAACTGTGGAGAGACATGGAGGAGGAGGAAACAAGGCGAGAGAGAAGGTGGGAAAAGAGAAAAATAAGCCCGAGTTTTAGCAATCCATAGTGGTTTTGTTCCCCCGCAGTGTCCGCTACCGCTGGAGAAAGCTCTGTCCGGCTCGGTAAACACTAAACTGAGCACATGCAAGATGGGTGGAAGAGAGCGCGAGAAGGAAAAGACAGAGAGAACAACTCGCCAGTGGTGAGGAGCGTCTACAGCCAGCACGGAAGGATTGGACATGCGCGCCCTCACTCTCTCTCTCTCTCTCTCTCTCTCTCTCTCTCTCTCTCTCCCCCCTCTCTCTCTCTCCCTCTCTCTCTCTCTCTCTCTCTCTCTCTCTCTCTCTCTCTCTCTCACACACACACATACCCTCTCGCCGTCCACCCCTCCTTCAATCTATCTCTTCCAACCCTGTCTTCTTTAACTAGCCATTGCGGTAAATCAAACAGCTATTTTGATAAGGATTAGTCTGGTTCAGAGAGCGGAAAGGGGATCATCCTTCGCCGAGTTTAATTAACGGCGCTGTGGCAATTGTGAAGGCGATTCAGGTGCTTTTATAGGCTCGTGTCCCTTCACCGGTGACAGAGGCAATTCTTTTAAACACTATTTTGGGGTTTCTATAGTTTGATAAGTACGCCTAAACACGTAGACTAACGCATAGGCTACCCCCTACGTGAGTTGTGTACGGAATTTGATTCCACCCCAAAGCGCTCGCTGTCTCTCCTTCTCTCTCTCTCCCATTGTAAATGCGTGTTATTTGCACGCACCAATGTGCTCCAACCCTAACCCCCGCCCTGCGCAGTTTTTCCCATCCATCTCCTCACACCCATTAGAGTGCACGGCTAAACAAGCCCCTGCCTCGCAGAGCCGCGAATGTAGATGAAGGAGCGGGAGTCCGGATTCTCTGAATGAGCGGGAGTCCGGAGTCTCTGAATGAGCGGGAGTTGAGAGAGAGAATTAATCGAATAAAACGCGTGTTTTCTTTTCTGGCATCAACTGTGTCTGGCTCCTCATTCATAATCGTCAGCGCCGCCGGTAAACCGACAGACTGACATACGGGTTGGGATCACGGAGAGAAACGGCTATTTGTCACGGAGTTAAACGGAAAGAATCTGTCTCCGGTCCCTCAATGACCATAGCCTCCTATCGGTGTGGGCGCTGGCCTTCATTCAACCCAGAGCGTAGCTAAAGGAATTCCAGAGTGAATAGTCTAATAATTGTTTAACTTCACACACAGCATTAGCCTGCCGCTGTCCATGGTGCTGAAACCACACTGAGAACCAGGGAAGACTGTAGACTATCTAGGCTACTGGATACTTACTATTTTTGTTTGAAACGTTTTGAACTATACAACTTTAGCACGGCATTCAGCTCATTCAGTTTAGTTTGTACCAGAGGTCCACACAAATGTGTGAGCCAAGAGTGTTGGCCACAGTGGGCAAAAAGAGCAGTGGCTTTCTATTCCAACCAAGCACATCAGAGTGTATTTGGCTACACCAGAACACTTGTCATTAAGCATGTGAAGCTGATAGGCTAATGTATATGTATATGCCTGGTGTGCAATCGGTAACTTTGTATAGCTATAGCCTACCATATTTGGTGGGTATGAATGCATTGAAAAGGCTTTCTGCTCAGTATAGACTCAGTGATTGGTTGAAATCAATGAACCATTGTTCTCCCTCAGCACCCCTCTCAGCATGAGATAGACGACTCACCTCCGCTGTCACCCTGGACGGCTGAGTCACGCACACACACACATACACACATCCACACACACACCCCTAGGGGGGCAGGTAGCCTAGCACTTAAAGTAACCGATAGGTAGCTGATTTGAATCCCTGAGCCGATAGGATCAAAATCTGTCCATGTTCCCTAGAGCAAGGGACTTAACCCTAATTGTACCAGGGTCACCGTTGATAATGGCAGGTCCTGGCTGTGACCCCACTCTGTGAGTGTGTCTCAGGGAGAGTTAGGATATGCAACAAAAACACCTTTCTGATTCACACATGCTTATTAATACATACTCGTACAAGTGTGGAATAGGACAAATATAAGCACCAACATTATTAAACACACACACCTCTGCAGGATATAACTCACCCCAGCTGTGTGGTGCTAACTGACAATTAAATGGCCTGTGACATCATTTGTCTCCTTGAGCAGCCCGCTGTGAATCAGGATCACAGACTTCATCCTACATCACCCTAAGACACCTCATCCTATGCTTCATCCTTCTACATCACCATAAGACACCTCCTCATACGCTTCATCATCCTACATCACCTTAAGACCTTGACTTATTCCACATTTTGTTGTGTTGCAGCCTGAATTCCCAATGGATGATGTTTTTTCCCCCCATCTACACACAATACCCCATAATGACAAAGTGAAAACGTTTTTAGATGTTTTAGCAAATTTATTGAAAACAAATTACAGAAATGTCAAATTTACTATTTAGACTCAAGATGAGACAGTGAGACAGGTTTTATCTTGGACACATGAAACGTGGACGAATACGGAGGGTGCTGGGCAACAGAAGACGAAAAGCAGAAGGACCAAGGATGTTAACGATGGAGAAAGGCAGATGGAACGGGGGGAAAGTTTGTGGGACTCCACCCAGAGCGGCAGATCCTGAGTAGACAGCCATACACCCTGCCGGAGACAATAGCAGGGAGCCGGGTTTCGGTGGTGGTCTGCTTGTTGACAATACCTGCAGCTGGTCTTAAGAAGAGCAGACCGGGATCCCATCCAGGTACGCCGACAGCCAAGAAACAACATCTAGGCTGAGGGTATGTTGAACTCTTCCTCTTGCTCAGGGAAGAGCAGGGAGTGATAACCCATGGAGCACCCGAAGGGTGAGAGACCAATGGCTTAGCAGGGAAGGGTTTCCGGGCGTACTCCACCCACATGAGTTGCTGGCTCCAGGTTGTGGGGTTGGCCGAGACGAGGCACCGAAGAGTTGTCTCCAGGTCCTGATTGGCACGTTCTGACTGACAATTAGATTGAGGATGAAACCCGGAGGACATGCTGGCCGATGACCCAATGAAGGTGCAGAAAGCCTTCCAGAATCGGGGCGAGAACTGAGGACCACGATGGGAGACTATGTTGACCGGAAGTCAATGGATTTGTGAGATGTGATGTACCATGAGTTGGGCAGTCTCCTTGGCTGAGGCTAATCTAGGAAGGGGGATGAAATGAGCAGCTTTGGGAAATCTATCCACAACCTTAAGGATGGTGGTGTTGCCATCAGACAGAGGGAGACCAGTGACAAAGTCCAGGAATATATTGGAGCAGGGGCGATGAGGAAAAGGGAGTGGTTGAAGGAGGCCAGCCAGAGCTTGCCGCAGAGTCTAATTCTGAGCACACACTGTGCAAGAGGCGACAAATGCGGAGATGTCAGAAACCATAGTGGGCCACCAAAAACGCTGTAAGTAGGAAGGCCAAGTTCTGACAGAAGCCGGAATGGCAGGTTAGATTAGAGGAATGAGCCTATTCCAGGACCAGGGACCGAGCAGAATCTGGGATGAACAACTGGTTAGCCGGGTCACCCCAACAGGTTCCGGCTGGGAACGCTGTGCCTTGCGGACCAGGCCCTCAATACCCAGACAAGTGTCGCTGCTAGACAGGATGTAGGGAGGATGGTCTCAGGGTCAGACGGTGTAGCTGCAGAGCTATGCAAGCGATAGAGGGCGTCAGGCTTCACATTCTTGGACCCAGGGTGGTAGGATATTGTGAAATTTAAATGAGTGAACAACAGAGCCCAGCGAGCCTGCCTCGAGTTGAGACACTTGGCGGTGCGGAGATATTCCAGATTATTATAGTCGATCCACACTAGGAATGGATGTTCCGCCCATTCTAGCCAGTGTCTCCATTTCCCCAGCACCATCTTGACTGCAAGAAGTTCCTGGTTACCAACGTCATAGCTTTTCTCAGCGGGATTAAAACGATGGGAAAGGAGAGCACAGGAATGTAGCTTTTTGTCCTGGGCAGAACGCTGGGACAGGACGGCCCCCACTCCAATGGATTGAGATGTGAACTGTAGTGAACTGATGCTTGAGATCCGAAAACACCCAGTCAGCAGCTGGGGACTGCATGAACAGAACCTTGGGTGATGTGAGTGCAGAGAGGGGGGAAGCCAGGGTGCTGTAGCCCTGGACGAAGGAACATAAGAAATACCAGGAAACGTTGCAGCTGCAGTCTGGATGTAGGTCGGGGCCAATCCACCACTGCTCTCACCTTATCCGGATCCATCTGAATCTTCCCAGCAGCTATGATGTATCCCAAAAAGGAGATAGTGGAGCGATGAAATTCACACTTTTCAGCCTTGACAAACAACTGGTTCTCCAGGGGGTCTCCCATCTCCCATTACTCATACTCCTCTCTATGCTATCTTGCTGTTGGGTGACTGGCCCACCAGCGTACTCGTACCTACTGATTAGTCTGGGCTTTTTGTTGAACAGGTGGATATGTAATATCCTTAAGTTCCACAATACAGACAGCTTCAAGAGCTCAGTCTGGGTGGAGACAAAAACAAGACAGGTGAAACAGATCAGGGTGTGACATTTACATGAGTATTCAACATCCTGAGTCAATAAATGTTTGAATCAGCAGCGATTACAGCTGTGTCTTTTTGGGAAGTCTAAGAAATATGCAGACCTGGATTGTTGTACCTTATTCTAGTTGTACATTATTCTTGTTGTACATTATTCTAGTTGTACATTATTCTAGTTGTACATTATTCTAGTTGTACCTTATTCTAGTTGTACCTTATTCTAGTTGTACCTTATTCTAGTTGTACATTATTCTTGTTGTACATTATTCTAGTTGTACCTTATTCTAGTTGTACCTTATTCTAGTTGTACATTATTCTTGTTGTACATTATTCTAGTTGTACATTATTCTAGTTGTACCTTATTCTAGTTGTACCTTATTCTAGTTGTACATTATTCTTGTTGTACATTATTCTAGTTGTACATTATTCTTGTTGTACATTATTCTAGTTGTACATTATTCTAGTTGTACCTTATTCTAGTTGTACCTTATTCTAGTTGTACCTTATTCTAGTTGTACATTATTCTTGTTGTACATTATTCTTGTTGTACATTATTCTAGTTGTACATTATACTTGTTGTACATTATTCTTGTTGTACATTATTCTAGTTGTACATTATTCTAGTTGTACATTATTCTAGTTGTACCTTATTCTAGTTGTACCTTATTCTAGTTGTACATTATTCTTGTTGTACATTATTCTAGTTGTACATTATTCTAGTTGTACCTTATTCTAGTTGTACCTTATTCTAGTTGTACCTTATTCTAGTTGTACATTATTCTTGTTGTACCTTATTCTAGTTGTACCTTATTCTAGTTGTACCTTATTCTAGTTGTACCTTATTCTAGTTGTACATTATTCTAGTTGTACATTATTCTAGTTGTACCTTATTCTAGTTGTACCTTATTCTAGTTGTACCTTATTCTAGTTGTACCTTATTCTAGTTGTACATTATTCTTGTTGTACATTATTCTAGTTGTACCTTATTCTAGTTGTACCTTATTCTAGTTGTACATTATTCTAGTTGTACCTTATTCTAGTTGTACATTATTCTAGTTGTACATTATTCTAGTTGTACATTATTCTAGTTGTACATTATTCTAGTTGTACCTTATTCTAGTTGTACCTTATTCTAGTTGTACATTATTCTAGTTGTACATTATTCTAGTTGTACATTATTCTAGTTGTACATTATTCTAGTTGTACATTATTCTAGTTGTACCTTATTCTAGTTGTACCTTATTCTAGTTGTACATTATTCTAGTTGTACATTATTCTAGTTGTACCTTATTCTAGTTGTACCTTATTCTAGTTGTACCTTATTCTAGTTGTACCTTATTCTAGTTGTACATTATTCTTGTTGTACATTATTCTAGTTGTACATTATTCTAGTTGTACCTTATTCTAGTTGTACCTTATTCTAGTTGTACCTTATTCTAGTTGTACCTTATTCTAGTTGTACATTATTCTAGTTGTACATTATTCTAGTTGTACCTTATTCTAGTTGTACCTTATTCTAGTTGTACATTATTCTAGTTGTACATTATTCTAGTTGTACATTATTCTAGTTGTACCTTATTCTAGTTGTACCTTATTCTAGTTGTACATTATTCTAGTTGTACCTTATTCTAGTTGTACCTTATTCTAGTTGTACATTATTCTTGTTGTACATTATTCTAGTTGTACATTATTCTAGTTGTACCTTATTCTAGTTGTACCTTATTCTAGTTGTACATTATTCTTGTTGTACATTATTCTAGTTGTACATTATTCTTGTTGTACATTATTCTAGTTGTACATTATTCTAGTTGTACCTTATTCTAGTTGTACCTTATTCTAGTTGTACATTATTCTTGTTGTACATTATTCTTGTTGTACATTATTCTAGTTGTACATTATACTTGTTGTACATTATTCTTGTTGTACATTATTCTAGTTGTACATTATTCTAGTTGTACATTATTCTAGTTGTACCTTATTCTAGTTGTACCTTATTCTAGTTGTACATTATTCTTGTTGTACATTATTCTAGTTGTACATTATTCTAGTTGTACCTTATTCTAGTTGTACCTTATTCTAGTTGTACCTTATTCTAGTTGTACATTATTCTTGTTGTACCTTATTCTAGTTGTACCTTATTCTAGTTGTACCTTATTCTAGTTGTACCTTATTCTAGTTGTACATTATTCTAGTTGTACATTATTCTAGTTGTACCTTATTCTAGTTGTACCTTATTCTAGTTGTACCTTATTCTAGTTGTACCTTATTCTAGTTGTACATTATTCTTGTTGTACATTATTCTAGTTGTACCTTATTCTAGTTGTACCTTATTCTAGTTGTACATTATTCTAGTTGTACCTTATTCTAGTTGTACATTATTCTAGTTGTACATTATTCTAGTTGTACATTATTCTAGTTGTACATTATTCTAGTTGTACCTTATTCTAGTTGTACCTTATTCTAGTTGTACATTATTCTAGTTGTACATTATTCTAGTTGTACATTATTCTAGTTGTACATTATTCTAGTTGTACATTATTCTAGTTGTACCTTATTCTAGTTGTACCTTATTCTAGTTGTACATTATTCTAGTTGTACATTATTCTAGTTGTACCTTATTCTAGTTGTACCTTATTCTAGTTGTACCTTATTCTAGTTGTACATTATTCTAGTTGTACATTATTCTTGTTGTACATTATTCTAGTTGTACATTATTCTAGTTGTACCTTATTCTAGTTGTACCTTATTCTAGTTGTACCTTATTCTAGTTGTACCTTATTCTAGTTGTACATTATTCTAGTTGTACATTATTCTAGTTGTACCTTATTCTAGTTGTACCTTATTCTAGTTGTACATTATTCTAGTTGTACATTATTCTAGTTGTACATTATTCTAGTTGTACATTATTCTAGTTGTACATTATTCTAGTTGTACCTTATTCTAGTTGTACATTATTCTAGTTGTACCTTATTCTAGTTGTACATTATTCTAGTTGTACATTATTCTAGTTGTACATTATTCTAGTTGTACATTATTCTAGTTGTACCTTATTCTAGTTGTACCTTATTCTAGTTGTACCTTATTCTAGTTGTACATTATTCTAGTTGTACATTATTCTAGTTGTACATTATTCTAGTTGTACATTATTCTAGTTGTACCTTATTCTAGTTGTACCTTATTCTAGTTGTACCTTATTCTAGTTGTACCTTATTCTAGTTGTACATTATTCTAGTTGTACCTTATTCTAGTTGTACCTTATTCTAGTTGTACCTTATTCTAGTTGTACATTATTCTAGTTGTACCTTATTCTAGTTGTACCTTATTCTAGTTGTACCTTATTCTAGTTGTACCTTATTCTTGTTGTACATTATTCTTGTTGTACATTATTCTAGTTGTACATTATTCTTGTTGTACATTATTCTAGTTGTACATTATTCTAGTTGTACATTATTCTAGTTGTACCTTATTCTAGTTGTACATTATTCTTGTTGTACCTTATTCTAGTTGTACCTTATTCTAGTTGTACCTTATTCTAGTTGTACCTTATTCTAGTTGTACATTATTCTAGTTGTACCTTATTCTAGTTGTACCTTATTCTAGTTGTACCTTATTCTAGTTGTACCTTATTCTAGTTGTACATTATTCTAGTTGTACATTATTCTAGTTGTACATTATTCTAGTTGTACATTATTCTAGTTGTACATTATTCTAGTTGTACCTTATTCTAGTTGTACCTTATTCTAGTTGTACATTATTCTAGTTGTACCTTATTCTAGTTGTACCTTATTCTAGTTGTACATTATTCTAGTTGTACATTATTCTAGTTGTACATTATTCTAGTTGTACATTATTCTAGTTGTACCTTATTCTAGTTGTACCTTATTCTAGTTGTACATTATTCTAGTTGTACATTATTCTAGTTGTACATTATTCTAGTTGTACCTTATTCTAGTTGTACCTTATTCTAGTTGTACCTTATTCTAGTTGTACATTATTCTAGTTGTACCTTATTCTAGTTGTACATTATTCTAGTTGTACCTTATTCTAGTTGTACCTTATTCTAGTTGTACCTTATTCTAGTTGTACCTTATTCTAGTTGTACCTTATTCTAGTTGTACCTTATTCTTGTTGTACATTATTCTTGTTGTACATTATTCTAGTTGTACATTATTCTTGTTGTACATTATTCTAGTTGTACATTATTCTAGTTGTACATTATTCTAGTTGTACCTTATTCTAGTTGTACCTTATTCTAGTTGTACATTATTCTTGTTGTACATTATTCTAGTTGTACCTTATTCTAGTTGTACCTTATTCTAGTTGTACCTTATTCTAGTTGTACCTTATTCTAGTTGTACATTATTCTTGTTGTACCTTATTCTAGTTGTACCTTATTCTAGTTGTACCTTATTCTAGTTGTACATTATTCTAGTTGTACATAATTCTAGTTGTACATTATTCTAGTTGTACATTATTCTAGTTGTACCTTATTCTAGTTGTACCTTATTCTAGTTGTACCTTATTCTAGTTGTACATTATTCTAGTTGTACCTTATTCTAGTTGTACATTATTCTAGTTGTACATTATTCTAGTTGTACATTATTCTAGTTGTACATTATTCTAGTTGTACATTATTCTAGTTGTACATTATTCTAGTTGTACCTTATTCTAGTTGTACCTTATTCTAGTTGTACATTATTCTAGGTGTACATTATTCTAGTTGTACCTTATTCTAGTTGTACCTTATTCTAGTTGTACCTTATTCTAGTTGTACCTTATTCTAGTTGTACATTATTCTAGTTGTACATTATTCTAGTTGTACCTTATTCTAGTTGTACCTTATTCTAGTTGTACATTATTCTAGTTGTACATTATTCTAGTTGTACCTTATTCTAGTTGTACCTTATTCTAGTTGTACCTTATTCTAGTTGTACCTTATTCTAGTTGTACATTATTCTAGTTGTACATTATTCTTGTTGTACATTATTCTAGTTGTACCTTATTCTAGTTGTACCTTATTCTAGTTGTACCTTATTCTAGTTGTACCTTATTCTAGTTCTACATTATTCTAGTTGTACATTATTCTAGTTGTACCTTATTCTAGTTGTACCTTATTCTAGTTGTACCTTATTCTAGTTGTACCTTATTCTAGTTGTACATTATTCTAGTTGTACATTATTCTAGTTGTACCTTATTCTAGTTGTACCTTATTCTAGTTGTACATTATTCTAGTTGTACCTTATTCTAGTTGTACATTATTCTAGTTGTACATTATTCTAGTTGTACATTATTCTAGTTGTACCTTATTCTAGTTGTACCTTATTCTAGTTGTACCTTATTCTAGTTGTACATTATTCTAGTTGTACATTATTCTAGTTGTACCTTATTCTAGTTGTACCTTATTCTAGTTGTACATTATTCTAGTTGTACCTTATTCTAGTTGTACCTTATCCTAGTTGTACCTTATTCTAGTTGTACCTTATTCTAGTTGTACCTTATTCTAGTTGTACCTTATTCTAGTTGTACATTATTCTAGTTGTACCTTATTCTAGTTGTACCTTATTCTAGTTGTACATTATTCTAGTTGTACATTATTCTAGTTGTACCTTATTCTAGTTGTACCTTATTCTAGTTGTACCTTATTCTAGTTGTACCTTATTCTAGTTGTACATTATTCTAGTTGTACCTTATTCTAGTTGTACCTTATTCTAGTTGTACATTATTCTAGTTGTACATTATTCTAGTTGTACCTTATTCTAGTTGTACCTTATTCTAGTTGTACCTTATTCTAGTTGTACCTTATTCTAGTTGTACATTATTCTAGTTGTACCTTATTCTAGTTGTACATTATTCTTGTTGATCAAAAAATTGACACGCGCCAAATACAACTTACCATGTCTTGATCACACTGAGGGAAAGGTTGTTGACCTGGCACCACACTGCTACAGTTGAAGTCGGAAGTTTACAAACACCTTAGCCAAATACATTTATACTCAGTTTTTCACAATTGCTGACAATTAAACATTTAATCCTAGTAAAACTTCCCTGTCTTAGGTCAGTTAGGATCACCACTTTATTTTAAGAACGTGAAATGTCAGAATAATAGTAGAGAAAATTATTTATTTCATCTTTTATTTCTTTCATCACATTATTTGGTAGCATTGTGTCACGGTTTTCTGTATGAGAAGGAGAGTCGGACCAAAATGCGGCGTGTAGATTACGATCCATGTTTATTGACTATAGCAACACGAATCTAAATACAAACAGTGCAAAATAATAAACGTAATGAAAACCGAAACAGCCTAAACTGGTGCAAACTAACACTAAGGACAGGAACAATCACCCACAAACACACAGTGAAACCCAGGCTACCTAAATATGGTTCCCAATCAGAGACAATGACGAACACCTGCCTCTGACTGAGAACCATATCAGGCTGAACATAGAAATAGACAAACAAGACATGAAACATAGAATACCCACTCAGATCACACCCTGACCAATCAAAACATAGAAAATACAAAGTAAACTATGGTCAGGGCGTGACAGTACCCCCCCCCCCAAGGTGCGGACTCCGGCCGCAAAACCTGAACCTATAGGGGAGGGTCTGGGTGGGCATCTGTCCGCGGTGGCGGCTCTGGCACTGGACGTGGACCCCGCTCCATGACAGTTTTAATCCCCCTCCTAAACGTCCCTAAATAGGTTACCCACCACAATGATAACATGGGACAGAGGGACAGCTCGGGACAGAGGTAACTCGGGACAGATGGGTAGCTCAGCACTGAGAGGAAGCTCAGCACTGAGAAGAAGCTCAGCACTGAGAAGAAGCCCAGGCAGGTAGTAGAAACTACCAGAACCTGGCTGGCTGGCGGTTTCAGCAGATCCTGGTCGACTAGCAGATCTGGAAGAATCTGGTCGACTGGCGGATCTGGGAGAATCTGGTCGACTGGCGGATCTGGGAGAATCTGGTCGACTGGCGGATCTGGGAGAATCTGGTCGACTGGCGGATCTGGGAGAATCTGGTCGACTGGCGGATCTGGGAGAATCTGGTCGACTGGCGGATCTGGGAGAATCTGGTCGACTGGCGGATCTGGGAGAATCTGGTCGACTGGCGGATCTGGGAGAGTCTGGACGAC
The DNA here is from genome assembly GCF_057628025.1 of Oncorhynchus mykiss. Classification (NCBI taxonomy): domain Eukaryota; kingdom Metazoa; phylum Chordata; class Actinopteri; order Salmoniformes; family Salmonidae; genus Oncorhynchus; species Oncorhynchus mykiss. The sequence goes on from NC_143048.1 coordinate 36,403,724, forward strand.
TGGCAGATCTGAGAGAGTCTGGACGACTGGCAGATCTGGAAGAGTCTGGACGACTGGCAGATCTGGAAGAGTCTGGTCGACTGGCAGATCTGGAAGAGTCTGGTCGACTGGCAGATCTGGAAAAGTCTGGTCGACTGGCAGATCTGGAAGAGTCTGGTCGACTGGCAGATCTGGAAGAGTCTGGTCGACTGGCAGATCTGGAAGAGTCTGGACGACTGGCAGATCTGGAAGAGTCTGGACGACTGGCAGATCTGGAAGAGTCTGGACGACTGGCAGATCTGGAAGAGTCTGGACGACTGGCAGATCTGGAAGAGTCTGGACGACTGGCAGATCTGGAAGAGTCTGGACGACGGGCAGATCTGGAAGAGTCTGGTCGACTGGCAGATCTGGAAGAGTCTGGTCGACTGGCAGATCTGGAAGAGTCTGGACGACTGGCAGATCTGGAAGAGTCTGGACGACGGGCAGATCTGGAAGAGTCTGGACGACGGGCAGATCTGGAAGAGTCTGGTCGACTGGCAGATCTGGAAGAGTCTGGTCGACTGGCAGCTCTGGAAGAGTCTGGTCGACCGGCAGATCTGGGAGAGTCTGGTCGACCGGCAGATCTGGCTGCTCCATGCTGACTGGCTGCTCAATGCTGACTGGCAGCTCTGGCTGCTCCATGCTGACTGGCAGCTCCATGCCGACTGGCAGCTCTGGCTGCTCCATGCTGACTGGCTGCTCCATGCTGACTGGCGGCTCTGGCTGCTCCATACTGACTGGCAGCTCCATGCCGACTGGCAGCTCCAGCTGCTCCATGCTGACTGGCTGCTCAATGCTGACTGGCGGCCCTGGCTGCTCCATGCTAACTGGCAGCTCTGGCGGCTCCTTGCAGACTGGCAGCTCTGGTGGCTCCTTGCAGACTGGCAGCTTTTGTGGCAACCTGCAGACAGGCAGCTCTGGCGGCTCCTTGGAGACTGGCAGCTCCATGCAGACTGACAGCTCCTTGCAGGCTGGCAGCTCCTTGCAGGCTGGCAGCTCCTTGCAGACTGGCAGCTCTTTGCAGACTGGCAGCTCCTTGCAGACTGGCAGCTCCTTGCAGACTGGCAGCTCCTTGCAGACTGGCAGCTCCTTGCAGACTGGCAGCTCTGGCTGCTTCATGTAGACTGACAGCTCTGGCTGCTCCTTGCAAACTGACAGCTCGGGCTGCTTCATGCAGACGGACAGCTCAGGCTGCTCCATGCAGACTGACAGCTCAGGCTGCTCCATGCAGACTGACAGCTCCTTGCAGGCTGGCAGCTCCTTGCAGACTGGCAGCTCCTTGCAGACTGGCAGCTCCTTGCAGGCTGGCAGCTCCTTGCAGGCTGGCAGCTCCTTGCAGGCTGGCAGCTCCTTGCAGGCTGGCAGCTTTAGCGGCATCCTGCAGACAGGCAGCTCTGGCGGCTCCTTGCAGACTGGCAGCTCCTTGCAGGCTGGCAGCTCCTTGCAGACTGGCAGCTCCTTGCAGACTGGCAGCTCCTTGCAGACTGGCAGCTCCTTGCAGACTGGCAGCTCTGGCTGCTTCATGTAGACTGACAGTTCTGGCTGCTCCTTGCAAACTGACAGCTCAGGCTGCTCCATGCAGACGGACAGCTCAGTCTGCTCCATGCAGACTGACAGCTCAGGCTGCTCCATGCAGACTGACAGCTCCTTGCAGACTGGCAGCTCCTTGCAGACTGGCAGCTCCTTGCAGACTGGCAGCTCATTGCAGACTGGCAGCTCGGGCTGCTTCATGCAGACTGGCAGTTCTGGCTGCGCTGAACAGGCGGGAGACTCCGGCAGCGCAGGAGAGTAGAAAGGCTCTGGCTGCGCTGAACAGTCGGGAGACTCCGATAGCGCAGTAGAGAAGAGAGGCTCTGGCTGCGCTGAACAGGCGGGAGACTCCGGCAGCGCAGGAGAGGAGAGAGGCTCTAGCTGCGCTGAACAGGCGGAAGACTCCGATAGCGCATGAGATGAGAGAGGCTCTGGCTGCGCTGAACAGGCGAGGCGCACTGTAGGCCTGATGCATAGTGCTGGCACAGGACGTGCAAGGCTAGGGATGGGCACAGGAGGCCTGATGCGTGAGACTGGAACCAACTTCACCAGCCGACTAAAACGGACCTCAGGACGAGTATGGAGCGCTAACCCAGGTGCCATCAAATCCCTGACACGTTCCGTCAGGCGAATTCTATGCAAAATGCACCAACACAGCAACTCCCTCATTTCTCTCTCCTCCAATTTCCCCATTAACTCCTTCACAGTCTCTGTTTCACTCACCTCCAACACCGGCTCTGGTTCTGCTCTCCTCCTTGGCTCCTCACGATAAACAGGGAGAGTTGGCTCAGGTCTGGCTCCTGACTCTGCCACACTCTCCCTGAGCCCCCCCCCAAGAAATTTGGGGCTGACTATGGGGCCTCCGTCCGCGCCGCCTTGCTTGCTTCGCAAACTCCATTCTCCTATATCCTTCCGCGCACTGCTCCATCGAATCCCAGGCGGGCTCCGGCACTCTCCCTGGGTCGGCCGCCCACCTGTCGATCTCCTCCCAAGTCGTATACTCCATACTGCACTCCTCTTTGGGCTGCTCCTGTTGTTTCTTCTCCCGCTGCACCTTTGGGCGGCTACACTCCCCTGGTTTAGCCCAGGGTCCTCTCCCGTCGAGGATTTCCTCCCATGTCCAGAAATCCTTATTGCGCATCTCCTCGCGCTGCTCCTGCCTGTTGACACGCTGCTTGGTCCTTTTGAGGTGGGTGATTCTGTCACGGTTTTCTGTATGAGAAGGAGAGTCAGACCAAAATGCGGCGTGTAGATTACGATCCATGTTTATTGACTATAGCAACACGAATCTAAATACAAACAGTGCAAAATAATAAACGTAATGAAAACCGAAACAGCCTAAACTGGTGCAAACTAACACTAAGGACAGGAACAATCACCCACAAACACACAGTGAAACCCAGGCTACCTAAATATGGTTCCCAATCAGAGACAATGACGAACACCTGCCTCTGACTGAGAACCATATCAGGCTGAACATAGAAATAGACAAACAAGACATGAAACATAGAATACCCACTCAGATCACACCCTGACCAATCAAAACATAGAAAATACAAAGTAAACTATGGTCAGGGCGTGACACATTGCCTTTAAATTGTTTAACTTGGGTCAAACGTTTTGGGTAGCCTTCCACAAGCTTCCCACAATAAGTTGGGTGAATTTTGGCCCATTCCTCCTGACAGAGCTGGTGTAACTGAGTCAGGTTTCTAGACCTCCTTGATTGTACATACTTTTTCAGTTCTGCCCACAAATGTTCCATGGGATTGAGGTCAGGGCTTTGTGATGGCCATTCCAATACGTTTACTTTGTTGTCCTTAAGCCATTTTGCCACAACTTTGGAAGTATGCTTGGTGTCATTGTCCATTCGGAAGACTCATTTGCAACCAAGCTTTAACTTCCTGACTGATGTCTTGAGATGTTGCTTCAATATATCCACATAGTTTCCCTCCCTCATGATGCCATCTATTTTATGAAATGCACCAGTCCCTCCTACAACAAGCACCCCCACAACATGATGCTGCCACCCGCGTGCTTCATGGTTGGGATGGTGTTCTTCAGCTTGCAAGCATCCCCTTTTTTCCTCCAAACATAACGTTTGAATAATGAACAAACAGTTACATTTTTGTTTCAACAAACCAGAGGACATTTCTCCAAAAAATACAATCTTTGTCACCATGCGCAGTTGCAAACCGTAGTCTGGCGTTTATATGGCTGTTTTGGAGCAGTAGCTTCTTCCTTGCTGAGCGGCCTTTCAGGTTATGTCGATATAGGACTAATTTTACTGTGGATATAGATACTTTTGTACCCGTTTCCTCTAGCATCTTTACAAGGTCCTTTGCTGTTGTTCTGGGATTGATTTGCACTTCTCGCACCAAAGTATGTTCATCTTTGCAAGACAAGTCTTCTTCCTAAGCGGTATGACGGCTGCGTGTTCCCATGGTGTTTATACTTGCACACTATTGTTTGTACAGATGAACGTGGTACCTTCAGTCTTTTGGAAATTGCTCCCAAAGATGAACCAGACTTGTAGAGGTCTACAATTTATTTCTGAGGTCTTGGCTGATTTCTTTAGATTTTCCCATGATGTCAAGCAAAGAGGCACTGAGTTTGAAGGTAGGCCATGAAATACATCCACAGGTACACCTCCAATTGACACAAATTATGTCAATTAGTTTATCAGAAGCTTCTAAAGCCATTACTTTATTTTCAGGAATTTTCCAAGCTTTTTAAAGGCACAGTCAATTTAGTGTATGTAAACTTCTGACCCACTGGAATTGTGATAGATTATTTCACTTAAAATTCATTGTGTCTGTAAACAATTGTTGGAAAAATTACTTGTGTCATGCACAAAGTAGATGTCCTAACTGACTTGCCAAACTATAGTTTTTTAACAAGATATTTGTGGATTGGTAGAAAAATTAGTTTGAATGACTCCAACCTAATTGTATGACTTCAACTGTAGGTCTCTGACCTTCTCCTAATAGGTTGTCTCATTGTTGTTGGTGATTAGGCCTACTACTGTTGTGCTGTCAGCAAACTTAATGGTGATCTTGGAGTCGTGGTTGGTCATGCAGTCACGTGTGAACAGGGAGTACAGGGGGGGACTATGGACGCACACCTGAGAGGTCCCAGCATTGAGGATCAGCGTGGCAAATGTGTTGTTGCCTACCCTGACTACCTGGGACGGCCCGTCAGGAAGTCCAAGATCAAGTTTCAGAGGGAGGTGTTTAGTCCCAGGGTCCTTAGCTTAGTGATGAGCATTGTTGGTACTATGTTGAATGCTGAGTTGTAGTCAATGAACAGCATTCTCACAAAGCTGTTCCTTTTATCCAGATGGGAAAGGGTAGTGTGGGGTGCGATTGCGACAATGTCATCTGTGGATCTGTTGGGGCAGAATGTGAATTGGAGTGGGTCTAGTGTTTTCACCATGATGGTGTTGATGTGAGCCATGACCAGCCTTTCAAATACTTAATGGCTACCGACGTGAGTGCTACGCAGCGGTAATCATTTAGGCAAGTTACCATCACTTTCTTGGGCACAGGGACTATTGTGGTCTGTTTGAAACATGTAGGTATTACATACTCGATTAGGGAGAGGATGAAAATGTCAGTGAAGACACTTGCCAGTTTGTCCGTGCATGCTTTGAGTACACGTCCTGGTAATCTATCTGACGTCGCGGCTTTATGAAGGTTGACCCGTTTCACGGTCCTGCTCACATCGGCAACGGAGAGCGTGATCACAGAGTCATCCTGAACAGCTGGTGCTCTCATGCATGCTTCAGTGTTGTTTGTCTCAAAGCAAGCATAAAAGGCATTTAGCTCGTCTGGTAGGCTCACGTCACTGAGCAACTCGCGGCTGGGTTTCCGTTTGTAGTCCATAATAGTTTTCAAGCCCTGCCACATCGGACGAGCATCAGAGGCGGTGTAGTAGCATTCAATCTTAGTCCAAGCTCTGTTGATCATTGCTTGACAGCAATTTTCAAGACTTGGCATAGATTTTCAATCCCATTTAAGTCAAAACTGTAACTAAGGCATCTTGGTAAGCAATTCCAGTGTATATTTTGCCTTGTGTTTTCGGTTATTGTCCTGCTGAAAGGTGAATTTGTCTCCCAGTCTGTTGGAAAGTAGACTGAACCAGGTTTTCCTCTTGGATTTTGCATGTGCTTAGCTCTATTCCGTTTCTTTTAATCATAAAAAATGCCCCAGTCCTTGCCGATGACAAGCATACCCATACCATGATTCAGCCACCACAAAGCTTGAAAATATGAAGAGTGGTACTCAGTGATGTATTGTTTTTGAATGTCCCAAACATAACGCTTTGTATTCAGGACATAAAATACATTTTTGCTGTTTTACTTTAGTGCCTTATTGCAAACAGGATGCATGTTTTGAAAAAGTATTATTTTGTACAAGCTTCCTTCTTTTCACTCTGTCATTTAGGTTATTATTGTGGAGTGACAATTTTTGTTGAATCCATACTCAGTTTTCTCCTATCACAGCCATTAAGTTCTGTAACTGTTTTAAAGTCACCATTAGCTTAATGGTGAAATATCTGAGCGGTTTCTCCGGCAACTGAGTTAGGAAGGACGCCTGTATCTTTGTAGTGATTGCATGTATAAGTGTAATTAATAACTTCACCATGCTCTAAGGGATATTCAATGTCTGCTTTTTAAATGTTTACCAATCGGTGCCCTTATGTGTGAGGCATTGGAAAACCTCACCTGATCTTTGTGGTTGAATCTTTGTTTGAAATTCACGGCTCTACTGAGGGACCTTACAGATATTTGCATATGTGGGGTACAGAGATGAGGTAATCATTCTAAAATCATGCTAAACACTATACTTCGACATTATGGGGTAATATGTGGGGTACAGAGATGAGGTAGTCATTCTAAAATCATGCCAAACACTCTACTTCGACATTATGGGGTAATATGTGTCGGGACATGTCATGCTGTCATGATGTCATGCTCTTTAAACTGCACTGTTGAGGAAGAGCTTACAATTTAGCATTTCAATCCATAGTTTACACCTGCTGCATCATGTGCACCTGACAAATACACTTTGTTTTGATTTCCATTTCATTCCATGGAAGACAGGCATTGCAATATATTGGGTGATACTGTTGCTGCACTTGCACTCTGCTCCCCGCTCCAACGAGTAAACACTCAATCCCTGTAATCCCTCTCATCTGTAAAACTACCACAGAATCTGACCCCTCAGAAATCTGAGACAATGGGAAAGACCCCTGGGCAAAGAGCAGGCAGAGTACCCTGCTCATATCTGTATGTAGCAGCTCTATCTGTCTCCCCTGCCATTGTGTAGAAAGCTGAGTCAATACTTAATGCCTCACATCGCTGTAGCACTAATGGTCGAGGTGCTAACGAACCCGTCAAACCATTCTCTCCAAAGTGTGACATCTTGTAGCAATTACTATAGGCCTATCTCTAACATACACACATGACATGCACAGTTGCAAACAAACACAATAGTGGCCCACAGTGGAAGTGTCAAAATACCCATATAAACTAGCAGTCAAACAGGGAAATTGTTTTAATCATTTTTCCACCATTCATTTTTCCCATAGAGAATTTTAGAAACACTTAAAATAAAGGTTGTGTTTAGACTTCCATTAATATATTAGTCTCAACTTACTCTCAGATTCGAAAATGCTAATTAGCATCAAAGTAGACATCATGCAAGACTACAAATTCTGGCAGGCTCCTGCACGTTATCTCTAGCTGACACCTTTGCTAAGAGGTATTGTGTCAATTTAAAACTTGCACAAGAAAGTGCAAAGAATTTTCAATTTAAAGAAGTTTAGCAAATTCATGCATTACCACATTTAGCAAACGTTAGAGAGTTAAACCAGAGATTCTTACCTTTGTCTCGATTCTGCAGACTCGAGTAGATCATCATGGCATTTGTAGTTCTTTATCATTAGCAGCTAATTAGTGTTTAATTTTTTGGGGTGCAAACATAGCTGAATACAGTGGCTTTCAAAAGTATTCACCCCTTTGGCATCCTAATTTGGTGCCTTACAACCTGGAACTAAAAAGGATTTGGGGAGGGTTCTATTATTTGATTTACACAACATGCCTACCACTTTGAAGATCCAAAATATTTTTTATTGTGAAACAAACAAAACAACTGAAAACTTCAGCGTGCATAACTATTCACCCCCCAAAAGTCAATACTTTCTAGAGCCACCTTTTGCAGAAATTACAGCTGCAAGTCTCTTGGGGTATGTCTCTATAAGCTTGACACATCTAGCCACTGGGATTTTTTCCCATTCTTCAAGGCAAAACTGCTCCAGTTCTTTCAAGTTGGATGGGTTCTGCTGGTGTACAGAAATCATTAAGTCATACCATAGATTCTCAATTGGATTGAGGTCTGGGCTTTGACTAGGCCATTCCAATAAATTTAAATGTTTCCCCTTAAACCACTCGAGTGTTGCTTTAGCAGTATGCTTAGGGTCATTGTCCTGCTGGAAGGTGAACCTCCGTCCCAGGTTCATGTCTCTGGAAGACTGAAACAGGTTTCCCTCAAGAATTTCCCTGCATTTAGCACCACCCAGTTTCCCAGTGCCTGTCGATGAAAAACATCCCCACAGAATGATGCTGCCACCACCATGCTTCACTGGATGAGGTTCTCGGGTGATGAGAGGTGTTGGGTTTGCGCCAGACATAGCGTTTTCCTTGATGGCCAAAAAGCTCAATTTTAGTCTCATCTAACCAGAGTACCTTCTTCCATATGTTTGGGGAGTCTCCCACATTTCTTTTGGCGAACACCAAACATGTTTGCTTATTTCTTTTTTTAAGCAATGGCTTTTTTTTCTGGCCACTCTTCTGTAAAGCCCAGCTCTGTGGCGTGTACAGCTTAAAGTGGTCCTATGGACAGATACTCTAATCTCCGCTGTGGAGCTTTGCAGCTCCTTCAGGGTTATCTTTGGTCTCTTTGTTGCCTCTCTGATTAATGCCCTCCTTGCCTGCTCCGTGAGATTTGGTGGGCTGCCCTCTCTTGGCAGGTTTGTTGTGATGCCATGTTCTTTAAATTTTTTAAATAATGGATTTAATGGTGCTCTGTGGGATGTTCAAAGTATCTGATATTTGTTTATAACCCAACCCTGATCTGTACTTCTCCACAACTTTGTCTCTGACTTGTTTGGAGAGCTCCTTGGTCTTCATAGTTCCGCTTGCTTGGTTGTGCCCCTTGCTTAGTGGTGTTGCAGACTCTGGGGCCTTTCAGAACAGGTGTATATATACTGAGATCATGTGACAGATCATGTGACACTTAGATTGAACACAGGTAAACTTTATTTTACTAATTATGTTAATTCTGAAGGTAATTGGTTGTACCAGATCTTATTTAGGGGCTTCATAGCAAAGGGGATGAATACATGCGCACGCACAACTTTTCCGTTTTTAATTTGTTTATAATTTTTTGAAACAAGTAATTTTTTCATTTTACTTCACCAATTTTGACTATTTTGTGTATGTCCATTACATGACATCCAAATTAAAATCCATTGAAATTACAGGTTGTAATGCAACAATATAGGAAAAACTCCAAGGGATGTGAATACTTTCACAAGGCACTATAATGATAAAAGTCATCTTGTCCTAGAAAGATTTAAACTGCTATCAAAACGTCACAACAGAGTATGCCGACACGAAACACAGCCCTCATTTTAAGTGTTTCTAAAGTCCCATATGGGATAAATGAATGGTGGAAAAACGATTGGAACCATTTCTTTGTTTGACCGCCAGGCCTTATGGGTATTATGACTCATACTGTCGCACTCTAATGCGCACACACACACACACACACACACACACACACACACACACACACACACACACACACACACACACACACACACACACACACAGTATTAGTCAAGACGAATATTGAGATATTCGCCCAACAATGACATGAAAAGGAGGCTGTCAGAGCTGCAATGTGTAACCCTCCATCCCCATTGCCACCCTCCACCCCCATTCCCACCGACTCCAAAATCTCACACAGACAACCACAGCCCAGACACAGACAACCACAGCCCAGACACACAGACAACCACAGCCCAGACACATAAACAACCACAGCCCAAACACAGACAACCACAGCCGAGACACACAGACAACCACAGCCCAGACACACAAACAACCAGAGCCCAGACACAGACAACCACAGCCCAGACACACAGACAACCACAGCCCAGACACAGTCAACCACAGCCCAGACACAGACAACCACAGCCCAGACACACAGACAACCCACCGCTCTGACTTGCTGGCCTGTATGAATGGTGCTGTGCTTGAGACAGCGGATACACTCACCATGTTGGATTGTAGCGGGTAAAAGCAGCAGGTCTTACTCCTCCGTCCCTGCTGACCCATTCATCGCCTGAGGTCGTCTCGTAGGAAAGTGCGCCGGACCGAATCGTTGGCTTTGACAACTCTATACGTTGAAGGATATTTCTCTCTCTCTCTCTCTCTCTCTCTCTCTCTCTCTCTCTCTCTCTCTCTCTCTCTCTCTCTCTCTCTCTCTCTCTCTCTCTCTCTCTCTCTCTCTCTCTCTCTCTCTCTCTCTCTCTCTCTCTCTCTCTCTCTCTCTCTCTCTCTCTCTCTCTCTCTCTCTCTCTCTCTCTCTCTCTCTCTCTCTCTCTCTCTCTCTCTCTCACTCACTCTGTATGCATCTGTATTGACATGCTCTCTTGCCATTTCTTCATTGGAAAGACACAAGAAGAGCATGATAAAATACCAATCATTTTACACAGTGAACAAATAAGGTGTGGTCAGGGACAGTGGTCATACTCTGTCCTATAGCCTACTATATTAGATTAATGAAGTCAATAGCCAATGAACTTTTATGGGATCTCCTTCTTCAAGTTGCCGATTATACAGAGACCTCTGGTCTTTCTCAACATAGCTCCATTTAGGAACTCAGTTTGACCTAGGGCTAACTGTGCATGCTTTTGTTTGACTACAATCTAGCACAAAAAAAAACTGATTCAACAAAAGAAATTCAATCATCAAGATATTGATTAGCTCAATCAAGTGTGTTGACCAGGGATGGAATTAGAAAAGACTGCATACCCGGTATCTCTACTGGACCAGGAGGCTGTTGGACAGTGGACACTGCTGTAGCCTAACTGCTGATATACAGTAAATGCATGATTGATAGAGCTGGCCGCAACTTCAGTCAGTCCATCACCTGTCAAATTAGTTTCCTTACGGTGAATGGTGACTTGTAAAATGGGTGTGGATGAACAATGACAGAACGTATATCAGGATGACTCGTGGCAGAAATTAACATCAGGCTCAATTATAGTACGGAGCAGTTGCAAGGTAACAGGTAATTTACTGGTAATTCACTAAAGTGCCTTGTGTTAGTCCGTTAAATAGTGCATGCAAGACTCTGTGTTCCAAGATGAGGTCTAAACTACTGGCGTGGTTACAGAACGTGTAAACTACTGGCGTGGTTTCAGAACGTGTAAACTACTGCCGTGGTTACAGAACGTGTAAACTACTGCCGTGGTTACAGAACGTGTAAACTACTGCCGTGGTTACAGAACGTGTAAACTACTGCCGTGGTTACAGAACGTGTAAACTACTGCCGTGGTTACAGAGCGTGTAAACTACTGGCGTGGTTACAGAACGTGTAAACTACTGCCGTGGTTACAGAACGTGTAAACTACTGCCGTGGTTACAGAACGTCTAAACTACTGCCGTGGTTACAGAACGTGTAAACTACTGGCGTGGTTACAGAACGTGTAAACTACTGGCGTGGCTACAGAACGTGTAAACTACTGCCGTGGTTACAGAACGTCTAAACTACTGGCGTGGTTACAGAACGTGTAAACTACTGGCGTGGTTACAGAACGTGTAAACTACTGCCGTGGTTACAGAACGTCTAAACTACTGGCGTGGTTACAGAACGTGTAAACTACTGGCGTGGTTACAGAACGTGTAAACTACTGGCGTGGTTACAGAACGTGTAAACTACTGGCGTGGTTACAGAACGTCTAAACTACTGGCGTGGTTACAGAACGTGTAAACTACTGGCGTGGTTACAGAACGTGTAAACTACTGGCGAGGCTACAGAACGTGAACCTACTGGCGAGGCTACAGAATTTCTAAATTACTGGCGAGACTGCAGGAGGTCCAAACTACTGGCGAGGCCACAGAAGGTCTAAACTACTGGCGAGGCTGCAGGAGGTCTAAACTACTGGCGAGGCTGCAGGAGGTCTAAACTACTGGCGAGGCCACAGAAGGTCCAAACTACTGGCGAGGCTGCAGGAGGTCTAAACTACTGCTGAGGCCACAGAAGGTCCAAACTACTGGTGAGGCCATAGAAGGTCCAAACTACTGGCGAGGCCACAGAAGGTCCAAACTACTGGCGAGGCCACAGAAGGTCCAAACTACTGGCGAGGCCACAGAAGGTCCAAACTACTGGCGAGGCTGAAGGAGGTCTAAACTACTGGTGAGGCCACAGAAGGTCCAAACTACTGGTGAGGCCACAGAAGGTCCAAACTACTGGCGAGGCCACAGAAGGTTCAAACTACTGGCGAGGCTGCAGGAGGTCTAAACTACTGGCGAGGCCACAGAAGATCCAAATGACTGGCGAGGCTACAGAAGATCCAAACTACTGGCGAGGCTGAAGGAGGTCTAAACTACTGGTGAGGCCACAGAAGGTCCAAACTACTGGTGAGGCCACAGAAGGTCCAAACTACTGGCGAGGCCACAGAAGGTTCAAACTACTGGCGAGGCTGCAGGAGGTCTAAACTACTGGCGAGGCCACAGAAGATCCAAATGACTGGCGAGGCTACAGAAGATCCAAACTACTGGCGAGGCTGCAGGAGGTCTAAACTACTGGTGAGGCCACAGAAGGTCCAAATGACTGGGGAGGCTACAGAAGATCCAAATGACTGGCGAGGCTACAGAAGATCCAAATGACTGGCGAGGCCACAGAAGGTCCAAATGACTGGCGAGGCCACAGAAAGTCTTAACTGCTGGCGTGGCGATAGAAGGCTAGCTACATGCAGAACCTGAGGTTAGTGTAGCTGTCTGATAGGCCTACATGGCTTCAGCTCCCCTCTGGCTTTGTCAAAAGATGAGAGATCAGGTCTTCCTGCCCCTTCCATAATGAGCATACCAACCTCTCCTGTCAGACATTATGCTCTCACTCTGTCCAGACAGAGTCTGAGTCTCTCGCTCCCTTTTTCTCCCCCTCCCTCTTTCTCTCCACCTCTCACTCCCTGTCACAGCAGAGAGACTGAGTCAAGGCAACCTTGTGAGTGATTATATACAGTGCAGCAGTGTTGACGCTAGCAATATACAGTACATGGTCAAACGCTTCCACACACACACACACACACACACACACACACACACACGTGTATGCATGTGTATGAGTGTGTGAATGCGCGTGTGTGTGTGTGTGTGTGTGTGTGGTGCAGTGCTGCGCAGCAAGGCTGCCAGGCAAGCATCAAACATCTGCGAGTTAAGATGTTTCTTAGGGATATGCTAATTGGGCTGGATGGGAGAATGAGATGGACTAACGTAGCGGTCAGAAAACTCTGCCTCCTCTCCCCCACTATCTCTTTCTCTCACTCTGATTCTCTCACTCTCTCTATCTCTCACTCTGATTCCTTCTCCCCCTCCTTCTCTCTCTCTATTTCACCCCCTAGCTCTTAACCCCTGGGCACTTCTATATATATCCAAGAGGTTTGGATAGCGTTAAGCAACATAGGGCCTCTCTTCCAATCCACCTACTTTCCCCTCCACTCCCATCCCCTCTACCCAGCACATTAACACTGTTAACACTACACCATAGAGTCCATTGACTCTTCCCAGTCACACAACACACACACACACACACACACACACACACACACACACACACACACACACACACACACACACACACACACACAGTAGTGTAGAAAGCAGGTGCTCATGAATATTTAAGAGTGATGAAATGGCCAAATTGTTTGGTTCTGATTCTAATAACTGTGTGTGTGTGTGTGCACATGTGTGTGTGGAGGGGGGGTGCGTCCTCTCCACCAATCGTTCAGAATCAAAGTAACCTCTTTTCGATTCCCACCCTCTCATAAATATTCATGATTAGAGGGACATGTTCCCGGAAGAGTCTTTTGCCAGATCTCATTTAGAGAGATACTTTCTGTGTTTGTGTGTGTATATGTTTGAGAGAAAGAGAGAGAGAGAGAGACTTTTTGTCTTTCTTTAAAGAAACATTCTCATTTCATTAAAACATCACCCCCCCTTAAAAATAAAACACCAAAATATATCCTGTACTGCCTCCACGTACCATACTCACCTTGCCCTCTACCCTACCATACAAAACACCACACATCACAATAACCAAAAACCTCACCACTTCTAAAACCGTATATGCAAAACATCTTCCCCAGCAGTACAGACAGCCCCCCCAACACACCTATACAACTCAGTATAGAACTCCAAAGTTCGCTCCCACATCTCTCCCACCACAGAGGTCACCCGCCCATCAGACAGCCACATCTCTCCCACCACAGAGGTCACACGCCCATCAGACAGCCGCAGACAATGCATACCCTTGGCTTCACCACTCTGTCTTTCCATAATTATTAAACATAAACAAATAACAAGGGTAACTATTTACACATTTTCTATTTGCAATATTGCGAAGACCCTCAGTCCTCTACACTATATTTTGCTGCTGGTGCCATGGCCCATAGCAGTCTCTTTCTGGTGTAAAGCAGAGGCTTTCTGAACAGGTGGTGCAGGTGATGGAGCATTTCCTGTGACAAAGGGCACAACGACATCTCCCTACTGTGCCCCTTTTGCCCTGAGGCACATTCATGCCTGCAGAGATTAATATGGGCAGGTGAACACCACTGGTTGGAGCAGAAGGGACAGATGTAGAGGGGACAGAAGGTGCTGCAGTGGACTTGTTGTAGCTAGCAAGCTCCTGGATGAGCAGCTGCCTGAAGGCTAGCTGTGAGATGGGGGGCTGTCCACAGCTCTTGGCCATTTCCTTCTGGAGGATGAAGGCATTCACCACAGCAATGTTGATGAAATGATAGAAAAATGTCTTGTACCATTTCATGGTCTTGTGGACAACATTGCATCTGACAGGTCCACACCTCCCATGCCCTTGTTGTAGCCCTTCATAGCAGCTGGAATGGGGACATTTTTTGTGGTCCATGCCCTGCTAACGTCCTTCACACGCCTGGCGACGTGATCGCCACTGAAGGACTTGTGGATAGTTGTGCACATGACCACCTCTCTGGTATCCATCCACTTTACAAAGAGCAGGCCATCTTCACGAATTCATCGCATGGTACCCGCTCAGTCCGCTTAGGCATGTCGTTCACCTTTGTTTTTGGAAAGCTCACAGATCACTGCACCTGTACATAGCCCATCCAACTACCTCATCCCCATAATGTATTTATTTATTTATCTTGCTCCTTTGCTCCCAAGTATCTCTACTTGCACATTCATCTTCTGCACATGTATCATTCTGTGACGACTCCAACCGAAGGTGCCTCCCCGAAGGTGGCTTTACTGCAAAAGCGATTATCGATCAGTAGACAACATATTAGGTACAGTTACAGCAAAGTAGATTAGTCACAAAAGTCAGAAATAGGAATAAAAATCATCAATTACCTTTGAAGAGCTTCTTCTTTTGGCAATAGTAAAGGTCACGACGAAACAATAAAGTGCCGTTTTGTTTGATATAATCCATTTTTATAGCCTAACACGAAACATTTTGTAAATGGCTTGTGTCATAAATTCAGTGTCCTTCAACTTTGGACATAACATTCGATGTAATTACTCACTCTAAACGGACGCTTATCGAGTCATGTTTGGTTTCATTGCAATCCTCTGTTTGTTAGTAAAACAACCACACTTCATGGTTATTTTCCCGGGGCATATTGACGGAAAGGAACTGATTTGAACACACCAAACAATGACCTCATTGCGCACCAATGATATGACCGGTTCTTCGTTGATTGACTGTATTTCGGACCAATGACCACTGATCGTCTTGAAATCTAGCTGGGTAGATAGCCAATGAGCTGAGGTAAATGGCAACATGTGATGGTTCTATCCAGGAAGACTATCCTTTATGGGACACTTAAGTGTATAGACACAACCATTCGCCATTGTAAATTCTACGAGGCAGCCACGCTGGTTACGCACAGCATTTCTGTTTTGAGAGCATTTTCAGAGAAGAATTATGGCAAGTAAATCTTTAAAATCGAAGACAAAGACAAAGTATACAGATCTACACGATATCATTGACGAAATTGATAGTGAGAGTGAACTCCAAGATGATTCAGACAGTGAGAATTCTTTTGACTCTAAATCTGAGGTGATGTTCCTGTATGGAGAAGATTCTGTGTTGGATTGGTGAGTAACGTTGTTTGAAATTAACAATATCAAATATTATTCATTTGAGTTGTTTGAGATATTTTTATTTTATTTGCCATATATACAAATATGTCTAGGACATGAAATATAAAGTACACATATAAGTATAATGAAATGTATAAAGTACACATTGCTCTACATTGTGGGTGTATGTCTGTATGTCTGTGTGTCTGTGTCTGTGTTTCTGTGTCTGTGTGTCTGTATATATTACATATTTTACATGTATTTTATCTAACCATGGAATGGACAACACCTCACCTTAGTGATTGTTTACTTACTCTATATATAATCTGTGTCTGTGTCTTTATTTCATAGTCCCAGCGATTCTGATTGGGAGCCCATACTGCCAAGGTGCAAATCCCCCACTGAAGCTGGTCCATCCAGGAGCTTGCTAGCTACAGCAAGACCAATGTAGCACCTTCTGTCCCCTCTACCTCTGTCCCTTCTGCTCCTTCAACCAGTGGTGTGCACATGCCTAAATTCATCATTGTAGGCAGGAATGTGCCTCAGGGCAAAAAGGGCTCAGTAGGGAGGCTTCGTTGAGCTCTTTGCCACAAGAAATCCCCTGTCACCTGCACCACCTGTTCAGTGACCCTCTGCTTCACACCAGAAAGAGACTGCTATGGGCTATGGCATCAGTAGCACAATATTGTGTAGAGGGTCTTCACATTATTGAACATTGAGAGTGTAAATAGTTAACCTTGTTATTTTTTATTTTTTGAAATATTCATTTTTTTCAAGTATATATTTTTTGGGGTATGTTAGAATAATTGTTTTGTATTTTGTATATAGTTATCTGCATCAATGTATCAATGTACCAATTCGGCCACTTGGGTACATTTGGGAAACTTGTGAGGGACACCTGGGTGACTTCATGCTCAATGGCATGTACCTCACTCATTCCTGAAGGTATCTGTCTGAAACCTTGGTCAAATACTGTTTCCTACTTATGTTCTTATTTGAAATGATCCCCAGTATCATATCTGAATGTTTGGTTGTTCTTGTTTTTTTTAAAGATGCAACAACAGTAAAAGAACAGAAAACGTCTGTTTATTTCCTTGTATTTTCTCCTACCAGATCTATTGTGTTATATTCTCCTACATTCAATTCACATTTCCACAAACTTCAGAGTGTTTCCTTTCAAATTATACCAAGAATATGCATATCCTTGTTTCTGGGCCTGAGCTAAAGGCAGTTCGATTAGGGTATGTTTCAGGCGGAAATTGAGAAAATAGGGAGGGCTATTCTTAACAGGTTAAAATGTAAAAAAAGTCACACAAACACACACAAATACTCATGCACACACCCTCACACACATACAGAAACACACAAACGCAGATATTCACACAAACTCTCTTTGGTATTGTTTGGAGTAGAGGACATGTTATGACCAGATGCCTCCAGTCTAGTACAGTCCCCTGGTTTGGAGTAGAGGATATATTTTGACCAGATGCCTCCAGTCTAGTACAGTCCCCTGGTTTGGAGTAGAGGATATATTTTGACCAGATGCCTCCAGTCTAGTACTTTCCCCTGGTTTGGATTAGAGGATATATTTTGACCAGATGCCTCCAGTCTTGGACAGTCCCCTGGTTTGGAGTAGAGGATATATTTTGACCAGATGCCTCCAGTCTTGGACAGTCCCCTGGTTTGTAGCTATAGGATCAGAAACAGTGGAGGTGGGAGGTCAAACTGATCTAATTTGGAAGTTTTTCACAAAATCTCCCCGGTCGGTAAGCGTCCTCGCTTTGCAACGGCCGTCACAGCCACAAAGCCATAAGCCCCATCCATTTCTGACATTTTTATTCTTAATAAAATTAGCTTTTAAACCCAGCCCTAACCACACTGCTAAACATATGACTAACCCTAACCTGTTGACTTTCTGGCTCAAGCAGGCAGCAAGTGAAAACCCCTAACGTGTTGACTTTGTGACTCAGGCAGGCAGCTAGTGAAAACCCCTAACCTGTTGACTTTGTGGCTCAGGCAGGCAGCAAGTGAAAACCCCTAACCTGTTGACTTTGTGGCTCAGGCAGGCAGCAAGTGAAAACCCCTAACCTGTTGACTTTGTGGCTCAGGCAGGCAGCAAGTGAAAACCCCTAACCTGTTGACTTTGTGGCTCAGGCAGGCAGCAAGTGAAAACCCCTAACCTGTTGACTTTGTGGCTCAGGCAGGCAGCAAGTGAAAACCCCTAACCTGTTGACTTTGTGGCTCAGGCAGGCAGCAAGTGAAAACCCTTTGCAAGAGAAGCAGAAATGAAAGAGAAAACTTTACCAATGTCAACTGTGTTTTTGATGATGCAGTCATTCTATCGATTTATGACATTATTCTGATGAGCAAGGCTTTGTTTAATATTCTAGAGCGACAAGTAATGACAGAAGAGACGCTCATATGTTTATATTAGAGCAACTGTACAGAACGTCAATATTCATTTGGGGGATGATTTACACATAAATCAGTTTCACCATTTAAAAATGAAAGCCATTTATCTACAGTAAAGTCCACCCTTTTTAAGGTGTATCTACAGTAGAGTCCCCCCATTTGAATGTGTATCTACTGTAGAGTCCGCCCTTTTTAAGGTGTATCTACTGTAGAGTTCCCCCATTTGAAGGTGTATCTACTGTAGAGTCCGCCCTTTTTAAGGTGTATCTACTGTAGAGTTCCCCCATTTGAATGTGTATCTACTGTAGAGTCCCCCCATTTGAAGGTGTATCTACAGTAGAATCTGGCCTTTTTAAGGTGTATCTACAGTAGAGTCCCCCCATTTGAATGTGTATCTACAGTAGAGTTCCCCCATTTGAATGTGTATCTACTGTAGAGTTCCCCCATTTGAAGGTGTATCTACTGTAGAGTCCGCCCTTTTTAAGGTGTATCTACTGTAGAGTTCCCCCATTTGAAGGTGTATCTACTGTAGAGTCCACCATTTTTAAGGTGTATCTACAGTAGAGTCCCCCCATTTGAATGTGTATCTACAGTAGAGTCCCCCCATTTGAATGTGTATCTACAGTAGAGTCCCCCCATTTGAATGTGTATCTGCAGTAGAGTTCCCCCATTTGAATGTGTATCTACTGTAGAGTCCCCCCATTTGAATGTGTATCTACAGTAGAGTTCCCCCATTTGAATGTGTATCTACAGTAGAGTCCCCCCATTTGAATGTGTATCTACTGTAGAGTCCCCCCATTTGAATGTGTATCTGCAGTAGAGTTCCCCCATTTGAATGTGTATCTACTGTAGAGTTCCCCCATTTGAATGTGTATCTACAGTAGAGTCCCCCCATTTGAATGTGTATCTACTGTAGAGTCCCCCCATTTGAATGTGTATCTACAGTAGAATCTGGCCTTTTTAAGGTGTATCTACAGTAGAGTCCCCCCATTTGAATGTGTATCTGCAGTAGAGTCCCCCCATTTGAATGTGTATCTACTGTAGAGTTCCCCCATTTGAATGTGTATCTACTGTAGAGTCCCCCCATTTGAAGGTGTATCTACAGTAGAATCTGGCCTTTTTAAGGTGTATCTACAGTAGAGTCCCCCCATTTGAATGTGTATCTACAGTAGAGTTCCCCCATTTGAATGTGTATCTACAGTAGAGTCCCCCCATTTGAACGTGTATCTACAGTAGAGTTCCCCCATTTGAATGTGTATCTGCAGTAGAGTTCCCCCATTTGAATGTGTATCTGCAGTAGAGTTCCCCCATTTGAATGTGTATCTACTGTAGAGTCCCCCCATTTGAAGGTGTATCTACAGTAGAATCTGGCCTTTTTAAGGTGTATCTACAGTAGAGTCCCCCCATTTGAATGTGTATCTACAGTAGAGTTCCCCCATTTGAATGTGTATCTACAGCAGAGTCCCCCCATTTGAATGTGTATCTACAGTAGAGTCCCCCCATTTGAATGTGTATCTACAGTAGAGTCCCCCCATTTGAATGTGTATCTACTGTAGAGTCCCCCCATTTGAATGTGTATCTACTGTAGAGTCCCCCCATTTGAATGTGTATCTACTGTAGAGTTCCCCCATTTGAATGTGTATCTACAGTAGAGTTCCCCCATTTGAATGTGTATCTACTGTAGAGTCCCCCCATTTGAATGTGTATCTACTGTAGAGTCCCCCCATTTGAATGTGTATCTACTGTAGAGTTCCCCCATTTGAATGTGTATCTACAGTAGAGTCCCCCCATTTGAATGTGTATCTGCAGTAGAGTTCCCCCATTGGAATGTGTATCTGCAGTAGAGTTCCCCCATTTGAATGTGTATCTGCAGTAGAGTTCCCCCATTTGAATGTGTATCTGCAGTAAAGTTCCCCCATTTGAATGTGTATCTGCAGTAGAGTCCCCCCATTTGAATGTGTATCTACTGTAGAGTTCCCCCATTTGAATGTGTATCTACAGTAGAGTCCCCCCATTTGAATGTGTATCTGCAGTAGAGTTCCCCCATTGGAATGTGTATCTGCAGTAGAGTTCCCCCATTTGAATGTGTATCTGCAGTAGAGTTCCCCCATTGGAATGTGTATCTGCAGTAGAGTTCCCCCATTTGAATGTGTATCTGCAGTAGAGTTCCCCCATTTGAAGGTGTATCTACAGTAGAGTCCCCCCATTTGAAGGTGTATCTACAGTAGAGTCCCCCCATTTGAATGTGTATCTGCAGTAGAGTTCCCCCATTTGAATGTGTATCTGCAGTAGAGTTCCCCCATTTGAAGGTGTATCTACAGTAGAGTCCCCCCATTTGAAGGTGTATCTACAGTAGAATCTGGCCTTTTTAAGGTGTATCTACAGTAGAGTCCCCCCATTTGAAGGTGTATCTACAGTAGAATCTGGCCTTTTTAAGGTGTATCTACAGTAGAGTCCCCCCATTTGAATGTGTATCTACAGTAGAGTTCCCCCATTTGAATGTGTATCTACAGTATAGTTCCCCCATTTGAATGTGTATCTGGATAAATTTACTTATAGCGTATTCCATATAATCAAAGTCCCACATTCCCATGACGACATCAAGCTGGTGACTCTACATACTGAATTTTGTTTTGGTTCTGTTTCAAATGATGTTGTTCCCAACAGAAATGGTACATCATGTATTGTGTCATTTTGGAGTCACTTCTAATGTAAAAAAGCATAGAATATGTTTCTGAACACTTCTACATTAATGTAGATGTCTCCATCACTACGGATAATCATGAATGAGAAAGTTACAGATGCACAAAGACCATTCCCCCAAAACATACTAACCTCTTACCATTACCAATAACAGGGGAGGTTAGCAGTTTTTGGGGTGTATGGACAACATCTGATAATTCTCAAACC